>NC_056744.1:1681177342-1681197342 GCF_019279795.1 Protopterus annectens | reverse complement strand
TGTCTGATTGGGACCAGGACTGTCCTGTACCTAGTTGAAAGTCAGACAGAGAGGGGAGATTGTTCATTCCACTTTTAGTGTCCTACCTGTGGTTGGGGATGCAGAGGTGTGCTCACCTATGGCCATCCTGATATATAACAGCACTAACTATTGCGGGGATTTCCTATATTGTGACCATGTTCATTCTTCATATATATATATATATATATATATATATCGGTCTGTACATACACATGCATATACACCTACATGCTCATTTACATTTCCCATACCATTGAATCACCGCCACCTACCGTCACACATACACTCTTGCATAACTGCTTACGTCTCGGGTTGCCACCTTTTCATATGGTCAAAGTGGAGCATTGTCGGGACACACATCAGACTTTACAGGCCGACACATACCCATGGTAAGTACAAAGGTTAGAACTTTACTTATTTGCCTAAATGAACGCTTATTCTTGTAGTGGTTTGTTTGCTTCATCTGTTTCTTGTAACTTTGAGTATTTTACATAAATAACTGTTTTATGCAACTGTTACATGAAATATGGGACATATTTCCTACAATCACAGGACATTTGCCATTGCATTATATTTGGTCTGGACACAGCTACCCAAAAAGGGACTGTCCCTCACAAGGTGAGGCAGGTGGTAACCCTACTTACATCTGCTTTAAAGCACCTTAAGCACCCTATATCTGACTGCCACTATGCAAACGTGTAAGGTATATAGTCCCAATAATGCACGTGGGGAGATGTGCATCACGGTCAGGTTTTTAATCCCGGGTCATAGGTTCTGCAGGACCGGCTGGAGGCTGAGCAGTCTTGTGGACAACTACTGCTCATACAACTTGTGTCCAGATGTATACAGGACTGGACATCATGTCGTGACACCAAGTCTAATGTTTAGAACAGATACATATCCCATGAGGGATATCCAAAAATTGTGGGGACCGATGACCATCTTTGCTTTATGGCTGTAAGGAAGGGTTATACATGCAAGGGATACATGATTTACAATCCTGAGAATGCCTAGGGTGAGACTGCCTACTAGATATGGGTAGGGGTCACTTATGTGCAGATATGGCCGCGCCTATCTAGCAGCCCGAGTATGGCTAGTTTTGGTGGACATTCAGGAAGGGGGGGGTGTGCTGTGAAGGGGATGATGGGTATTCAATTATGTATCCAGATGTGTTGGGGTTAGATGGCTCAGTTCAGGCCAGACCATTATGTGGGTATATGCCGATAACGTTTCTGTACATGTGTATTGCACATTTTAATGTTCACATGTTTGTGGGATTGTATTGCAGATGTGTAAATTTGTTCTTTGGTTATATTCCTGATTCACCCACCGCTCCCTCATAGACCTCCAGTTCACCTATAGTGCATCCAACCCAGTCTCCCCTTGGCGAATTATTACATTACCCGTCACCCCCCCACCCCCATATTCCACAATCAACATTCATCCCTTCTCTAGTTGATGGCCCATGGCACAGTCAACAGAACACATTGCATACACTACATATCTCTGGGACCAATATGGTTATGAGGTCTACACTAACATTTCAGATCATCGACATGCTGTACTTCACGCACATAGGTACTCGCAAATACTTATGTTTCATGACTTGGTAGGTAGACCTGGGTAATACCCGTTCATCTATGGGCCATCCTGGCAAGGACGACTTGGACCACAAATGGGCAGATATTGGGTGAATGCTCTGACCATTGGTAGGGTTGCCACCTTTTCATATGACCTGGATGGGACATTTTCATGGCACACATCTGAGTTTACAGGCCAACACATACCCACGGTCATTACAAAGGATAGTACTTTAGTTTTATGCCTAAATATAAGCTTTTATTGTTGTAGCGGTGTAGTTGCTTATTCTGTTTCGTTTACTTGCTTATTCTGTTTCTTGTAACATATAGGTATTTTATATATGGATATACGTACTGTATGGGACTATTTCATGACATATGCGACATAATTATGTCCTACTGTCGCAGGACATTTCACATTTATTATGAATTTGGCATGGACACATCTGCCTAGAGGGGGACTGTCCCTCACAATGTGGGACAGGTGGCAACCCAAACCATTGGGCTAGGCTTGGCAATTGGCGGCACGCTAACACGATGCGTTTTGCTTACACTTGGTATAACTAGCGACACTACAATGGAATACGGGCACAGGGTTCTAAATATCTTTGTTCGAGGGACGGGGACTCAGTATTTAGCTACGTGCCTCTGTTTACTTCTTATTGTGGTGTATGCAATGATGTCTTGTATGCTTTGCATACATTTTAGTATCCACGTACACTGACAGGAGTGATTACTATTAGAGGCAGCTGTACTAGTCAGCATTTTAGGTTGCGCGTATGCAGCCGACATGATCACGCCTCCGTGCAGCGCTTGGACATGCCCCCTGCACTCGTACACATTTCCTATGCATGTGGCCATTACGGCAGCGCGCCTTCATTAATATGCCTGTGGTGCTACTGCACCATCTCTATACCGCACGGTCGGCGCAAGGCTAACGTCATCCTTGCGCCGAGCTTCATGAATCCCGGGGTTAATTTTTTTTTGCCAGTCTTTTCACCATTTATATGACTAATAGTTTGATAGTTTGGACACATGAAAGACACCTCTATCTTTCCATTCTCTCTCTCTCTCTGTCTATATATATATATATATATATATATATATATATATATATATATATATATATATATATATAGGCTACAGAGGTCTTGCTGTTCTGATTTTGCAGTTACCAATGAGACATGCATGAGTAATTTTTACAAAGCTAGATACATGTTTAAGAAGAGTCTAAGTGCTGAATTGAGATGTTCATTTTAACAATGGATCTTTTGATTTTTTTCATATAAAAATCCTACATCTCTGTTTTTCTGATCCAGGAGTTTTCTGCATCGTTTATGGCAGGGAAGCCTGGCACTTGTTTTAAACATTGACAGAACCTCATGACACGCTTCTAGAGCATTAACAGGCTTCACATCTCCATCATTTTTGGCAGTGAGCAAGAGAAGTTTATATGGCTGATTCAAAACCACTTCAACTAGTCAACACTGCACAGTCCTCCTAATTTAAGTAAGCACTGGGAGATTCAAGGGAGGCATACGCATCCACTAGCATTACCACCTTATATCCCCTGGATATCCAACGTGCTTCATGCCTGGGATGCTTTCTTTCTGTGTGGAGTCTGCAGTTTCTTCCTGTGTATGTTTTCCTTGCAATCACATTTTTTCCCACATCTCAAAGACATGCTGATAGTTAACCTGGCTATTTTATAAAAATTGCTTGTAACCTTGAGCACATATGAGTGTATATATCATGCAATGGACTGATCCCTTAATGGAGACTGCTTTTCTGCCTTATATCCTCTGTTTGCAAGGACAGAGTCTGGCTTCTCTGTCACTGAAGATCATAATGTGGGTATCATGAATGACAACTGATTGGTTTCTTCAGTATTCCCTCCCAAAGTAAAAGAGATCAGATAAAAGCCCATCTCCTTTATTAATATTTAAAAAAATTCTACATTTGTAGACACTGTAGATTCCTTGGTAGTAACAGTTAATGTGGAACCCAGAAGGACAGTCCATAAGGGACAGTGCTTTGAAATAGTACAGGTATGTTGAAGGAGAGAAGAGGTGATTAAATGCATTCTCAAGATGTTTTCTTCACAGACATTGCTTTTTTGGATTCACTCCATGCTGATAAGTAATAGGCTTGTTAAACACCATTGTTTCATATGATCAATCTGTAGAAAATTTTTCATTGGGGCATTGACTTGAAATTGCATTAACAGAGGCAAAACAATTTGGCAGAGAGAGCAGATAACCCTGAGATAAGCAAGTTTTGACTTAATCCTACCTTGTACAAATATACCAATACCAACACTGCTGCAGTACTCCAAACAGTATATGAATATCTGGGCTTTGACAGTATAATGTTACAATCCATAAATGCATTGTAAAATCAACCCTGATCTCCAAACATGCAGAAAAATGGCAGTGTATATTGACAGGTTACTAGGAAAGTGCTAACCCCTTTTCAGTGATACAGCTAAACATGCAAACAGAAAATATGAAGGTAGATAAAGAGTGTCTGGTCAACCTTTTTAATGCTTTTTTTAACAGACAGATAAGCTGCATATTATATTAAAGAACTTTTTTTTCACTTTTTCCACCACTCTTAAGAAATATGTTATCTGCCTTATCCATTTTTGAATACTGTTACTATGTGTGGCCTTTCTATTTCTTCATAGAATCTTTTCTTTCCATTCATTACTCTATATAAAGTAAAACTCCCTTTGTCTCTCCCTCTTTAATTTCTCCAAATCTTTTGGGTTTCTAATACCATGTTGGCAATGGACCACATTCCTAAGTCAAAGTATGATTAAGGTTCATGAAATTAGTATTGTTTCAGTCTTTTATGTCAGCCAGAAGTGCTCTTCGCAGCACCCGCAATGTGCCCAGTAATGACTCCTTCTGCAATTTGTACAGAGTTACATGTATTGGTAACATATCTAAATATGATTGGAGATTCTTTTTTATAAGACCCGTTGCTCCTACTACTATTGAAACTCTCTGGGTATCTTTCTTCCACATTGCTCTTATTTCTGCCTGCAAATCATGATATTTTATGACTTTGTGTCTCTCGGTACGCAAGACACTCTAGTCACTGGGTGTGATGGTTTCAATGATTTGTCTTCTTTTCATGGGCCACTGTATCTGGTTTTCAAGTATCTAGCTTTTGAACTGTTGGTAATAGGTGATCCCGTGTGATGTAGACTTCATCATTTTCTATGATGCTTTGTGGCTCATGTTTCCAGTGTTTTTCAGCCACTTCAGTACCATAATGTTTGCACAACCCCAGTGCAACAGTCTTGCCACATTATTATGCCATTCAGTATACAGTCCTTCTGCCATTAGTATGTGACAACCAGCAACAAGGTGTGCAACTGTTTCCAATTCTGCTTTACAAAACCTACATTTGTCTGTTTTTCCCACCTGTTCAATGGACTTTGTAAAGAAAGGTGTACGTAACCCACTGTCTTGGGCCACCAATATTAACCTTTCATCTCTTGGCTTGAATTTGCCTCTCCTTAACCATTCCTGCATTCAGCCCTGATCACCATGAGGTTCTTTCAGAAGTTTTCTATACTTGCAACTATATTTATGCATTTTTCACATTTCTTGCCTTCTCATCTGGTCCTTCACCTTACATTCTTTCTTTTGTTTTTTATCGCATTCAGTTGCTGGCTGATTTTTATCTACTTCTACTTTGATTTCCATTCCTGCTTGATGCCGATATGCTTCTGCTAGACTAAACAGGAAACTCATCTTAAATGTATTCTCCTCATGTTTCAAGACTTTCATTACATTTGGGTCTTGTGAGGTCAGCAAATATGATTGCAGTCCCACGATTGCAGATCTATACATGTAATCAATTTCAAGGAGGCCCATACCTCCTTTGGAATAGGGAATATATAATCTTGGTATGCACTGATTTTTTTATAAATCATTTGGTGAGCATGAAACATCCTCCTTGTTTTCCTGTCTAATCTATCCAACATGTTTTGGGGCCAGTCAGTCACTCCAAAACTGTAAGTTAGGACAAGAAGAGCAAATTGGTTTATAGCTTGAATTTTGTTCCTAGATGTCAGTGCTGTTTTCAGGATTAATTTAAGTCTTATAAGTATGCCTTACTAAGTTTTATTTGCATTTGTTCATGTTTTATTGTTGATCCTTTATCAATTCCCAAAGATTTATACACTCCCTCTTGCTCAAGTTCTTTTATATCACATTCTTGCCCCAGACTGATGTTTTCTTGGTGCTACAGTTTTCCTGCTTTAAAGGTTGCTTTTGTACATTTATCAAGACGAAATGACATTCTTATATCATCTGAAAAAAGTTTTGACTACTTGCAGTTGTGCTTTCAGTTCCTCATCTGATGAGCTACACAATTTTAAATCATCGACAAAGAGAAGATAAGTCTTTACACTTTGTTGTTTTCTAGGAGCCAAATTATAGCCATGGCCTAAGCTGTTAAGTAGATAGCTTAATGGGTTAAGAGCAAGACAGAATAGTAGTGGTAACTGACAGTGACCCTGGAATGCCCCCCTTTGAATTTTTATCCCTGGAATAATACTTTGTCCTTTATCATGGCTTAGTTGCAAAGTGGTCTGCCACTGTTTCATGGTCACTGTAATGTAGTCGATCAGTGTAGGGTATATCTTATACATTTTTAATCACTCTTTTATCCATGAATGTGGAATACTATCAGATGATTTTTTGTAGTCAATCCATGCCATACTTAGATTCTTCCCTTTTTTATAGTTCTCCACTATGACTTTATTTAACAGCAAATGATCCTTTGTTCCATATGACTTTCTTTTATTGCCCTTTTGTTCTATTGCCATAATTGAGTTTTCTTCTAAATGAATATAAACCCTGACGGCATCAATTCCAATGTATAGTCTGTATGTCATTGGAAGGCAAGTTACTAGTCTATAATTTTTAGGGTAATTTGCAGGTTCAGTCTTAAGAAGGAGCATTGTTTTTCCTGTTGTGAGCCAGGTTGGTATCTGTTCAGGGTGTACATATAAATAGTTCTTATTCATTGCTAAATCTTTGTGCAAAGATGTTAATACTTCTAACCAGAAGTTAGATACTGCATCTGGGCCTAGAGTTTTCCAGAGAGGCTTTTCTTAACTTTGCTTCAATTTCTCTAGCTGTTACTTCATCCCATTTCATATCCTGCACCCTTAAACTTCTTATTCTTTCTTTTACTTCTTCTATCCATTTAGCATGTTTGTTATGTTCCACAGGATCTTCATAAATACTTCTCCAAAATATATCTATTTCTTCTTTTTTTGGTGGTCTTTCAACTCCTTTTACTTTGGTTCCCAATTCTCTATAAAATTTTTGTTGGGCCATCAATAAATTGCTTATTTTGTACTTTTCCTATATATTCATCTATGTATCTTCTAAGCTTTTCCGCCTGAGCTGAGATTTTTAGTTTGTTATTTGCGATAGTGCATAATAGATCCTGATCTGTTCTAATACTACGCATTGCTTTTATCATGTCTATCTTTCTAACTATTTTTGTTTATCTGTTCCCTCTTCTATACTTTTCTAACAGTGACACTTCTTGTCTTAATTGCTTTATAGTGTTTCTCTATTCAATACTTCCATGATAGTATTCAATTTCTCCGCTTCTTTTCACTCACTAACCTGTGTTCTTGTGGTAGAACTTTATCAGTTATTAATTTAGCTGCACAGTAATATATCCTGTTTACTTCTATTATATTGCATGGATCTCTATGGACAGTCCTAATTATTGTGCTCATTTGTTTTATCAAACTTCTGACTTTTGGGGTTTTATTAACCTTCTGCAGTCTATTTCTTTCATTGGTCTTAATATGTTTATCTATCTCTATTAAATCAAACAACTCTTCTTTTAGCTCATTTTCTTTTAAACGGAGGGCACATTTTTAGTTTTCCATTTCCTGCAGGCATTCTGTAGAAAGTTCTATAGTATCTTCCTGTGGCACATTCTCTTCAATTTCATCCTGTGTCATCTGTTACTCTGCCATATGGAAACTCACTGTCCTATCACTCCTCATCATTGACTGCATCAGAGTTTCCAGTTTCCTGTTCCTTCCATTGCTGTCCAGCTTCAAATGAATATTAATACGGGTTTCCTGTGGAAGGCTCCAGAATATCTTCATATGACACCTGACCAATTGCTTCCCATTCCACTGGTTTCCCCTTAATTTGGATGTCCATTGCTCTATCCTGTTATGATGCTTTCTGAATTAGATTTTCTACACTGAAATCTTCACTTTGCAAGTACTCCATAACCTCAATTTCTATGTCTTTAACTTATTGTAAAGTTTTCCATGTCAATATTCCTTTGTATGTATTTCTTTTCAAATATCTCTGGGGCTGCTCTTTTTGCATTGATTAGTTTTACTTTCTCCTTTACATAAATATTACACCATATTAAATCTCTCGTTCTTTCCCGTGTCCATATTTCTTCTTCATGTCTCCTGATCTTCCTGTTTTTCCTTATTTCGTTCCATCCTGCTGTGTTGTAACCTGTGTTAGACCTTCTACACCAGATTCTTCACTTTGCAGACAGTCCGTAACTTCAACTTCTATTTTATAACTTCTACTTTACTAATCTTCTTTTCTACAGTCCCCCTTTGTGATATTATTTTTTTATTGTGAAATTTTCCATATCTGGATGCCTTTGCCTGTATTTCTCTTCGAATATCTTTGGGGCTGCCTTTTTTTACTGATTAATTTGGCTTTTGCCTTTGTATAAGTACTGCACCATATCAAATCTCTCTTTCTTTCACATGTCCATACTTCTTTTTTATACTGTTTAAAAATCTCTAAGTTTTGTTGTTTATATTTTCACACTTCCTCAGATGCTTCTTTTTCCAAACAGACCAAAGTTTCTTGGTCTATATACTGTTTTTCACAAATCTGTTGTATTGATGAACAAAATGTTTTATTTGAGGCTGCTGACAGTTTTTCTTATGGAAGTATTTTTCATTCCTCTATTTTCTCTCTTAATCATTTTGTATATCTTCTGTCTGGAAATTCTGGGCTTTTTGCATAATAGTAACAATACATCATTTCTTTCTTATCCTCAACAGTCCACTCTATTGTCTTTATGGCTCTGCTTTGGCCTATCAGTTTTTGTGATCTTTGTGGCCTGCTATTTCCTTCTACAACAGGGGGGCCATCCTCCCCCTGGGCCTGGCCTGGCCCCATTGTAGGAATGTTTCCGTATTTTGAGGATTCTACACTGTCATTTTTTTCCAGTCCTGGCACCCTTGCACCTACCAGGACTGGGCACTTTTTATTCTGGGTCTTGTGCACCCAGCTATCTTTTTTATTTTTTGACCTACTTCTGTCTATGATATATGCCATATAAATACAGTCTATATATCAGTGCTGTCTTGGTGAGATTTTGTGAAAAACAGGGTCCACCTCGTGAAGGTGCTCACCAAGACTTGAGGATGAATTGAATTTCAGTAATACTACTATCCTTTACTTGATGACTTATCATCTCTCTATTCGGACCTCAATGTAAAGTAACATTTCCTTTGTCTTCTCTAAAGCATTCAACATGTAACGTAAACATTTTTCTTCTGTTTTCCTCCATACATTTATCTGAAATATGGTATTGACTTGGACTCTATTTGCTTAATGTACTTAAATGTTTCAGTCATGACCCCCCCACACTTATTTCTTTCAGACTACACAAGTTACGTTCTTGTAGAGTGACTCTCTTTATATGACTTGTGGTGTAGACCACGTAATATCTGTGTTACTTTTCTCTGACCAGCCTCTGTTGAGTCTAGGACCTTCTGATGAAAACACTTCTAGAAGTTCACAGAGTATCCCCTAGATGGCAGTTTTGACAACAGCTGGCAGGGAGAGCTGACAATTTCTTATTTTTCACTTGTGATGCCCTTTCTTGTACATTTAGTACCCCACCTGTTTTACTCTGTGCTCTCTCTCATTGCTTGCTTCTTTTTAGTCCATCTGATATGTTTTTTGCAAGGTCTGTTACCTTACATGTCATAGTTATTGTCTGACCTTCCGTTTTGTCCTGCTTTCTTGGGTTATTGCTTCCCAGATATATAGTACTACATTTGTCTGCACAGAGTTTAAATTATCATTCTTAGACCATTCATCCTGCTCTGCCAAGTCTATTTGTAATGCTTTCCTTGCCCGAGTATCAATCCTGGTACATACATTTGTATCACCTGCAAAAAAGGCAAAATGTTCCTTCATGTCTTCTATGTTGTCACTTGTAAAAGATGTTGAAAAAGATCTCCCTGATACTGATCTCTGCAGTACTGTACTCATCACTGTTCCTTTACGTGAAGGGACTACATTCTGTGGTTAGGAAAACCTTGAAACTAGATGCAACCAGCAATGAGATATATTAGTGTTGTTACTCAGAAAACAGCAAATCATCATGCACTGTCACTGTGTCTGCCCTGCAGAAGTTAAAATTCACTGCTTGCATAACTGGGCTGCACCACACAGTCTGTGTTTTGCATTATTTTATTTACTGTTGTCATGCAGGTAGGAATATTTTGAACAACTGTTCTATCACCTTTCAGGTTTAAAGTCTGTAGTGATAGTACTGATGGCCACAATGTAAGGCCCCACAGGTGGCATGTTTAAACAGATGACTACTGAGATACACTGAACAGACAGAACCATGATCTATGCCTTACCACTTACTTCAGCTCAAGGCTATCTCTCAAGGAGTGGAAGCATGTGCTTTGTTAACCCTGATGGTCACCTGTAGTTCTGTGGGATACGCTGAGGTAGAATGTGTTTATTGTCAGGTCTGCAGTGGGAGGACTTAGTAAATGGTAGCAGGGAGATGATGATGATGATGAATAATTTTTCTCCATACCACAGCAGCAAAGAAAAACCTTTCTAATGCTTTTCCTTAATTCATACTAAGCATACCAGTGGAGTGGCCACCACTGATCTGTGGAAGGAGAACTAACACTGGGAACGTGCCCCCCCCCCCCCCCCCAAAGAAACCTCAACACCTGTCATTAAGGCAATGGTGTTACAGAGTTAGGTCTGGATGGCTTTCTTCATTTCAAGTAAAAGTTCACCAAACAAAACAAGATACTTGTTTGTTGGGCATCTGCAAAGAGATTTAAAACTCTTACATTGGACATTTGCAGTGATACTGATGCTAGTTTCTGTCCTGCACAACGAGACTTAACGAAACTGAGATCCCCTATCTATCCCCCCAAAGCCAGTATAACTAATGATTGAATAAGAGAACCTGGATAGTGGTTTTCTTTTTTTCTCTTTTTTTTCAAATAGTAATAAAAATAAAGTATAATGTAGAAAGACAGTGGAGTATTTGATGCCTTTTTATGTTCTGTACTGGCAGGCAGACATGGCATTTGGTCACTTGTCACATAAGTACTTATAGGTACATTTGAGGGGAAGCAGGAAGGCAAATGGATTGGGATTTTTTAACTAACATTAAGCAGCATGCTTGGTTTACATAAGAGCTTTATTTGTTACAGTGCGACACAGGTAGACTGGGACCTCTCATTGCCTACTTCTATGAACATAATGTTGGACGGATGCATACATTGTTATTATATGAGGATGTCATGTGGGGGAACACTGTGTATAATGTTTAATGTCTCATGCAGTTTCTGTTTACAGGACAGTTTTCTAGTAGAAGTAGAAGGCAGCAGGAACACATCACAGTGTGTGTGTGTGTGTGTGTGTGTGTGTGTGTGTGTGTGTGTGTGTGTGTGTGTGTGTGTGTGTGTGTGTGTGTATATATACAGTATAATCTGTTTCAGTATTTCAGTGGTAATTATGTTTTAATATAACATACAGGATAATGACTGGGTCGTTGATCATAGCCTGCTTATTATGTGTTTGAGACATGGATCCCAAAAAATTAGCTGAAGAGGTGAATTTCTTGGCATCCATGTTGAGAACACATAATTTAAAGCTATCATTGGTGACACGATCATAATTCTTTGTAGCACATGGAGCTTTATCTGCTCCATGAACTGCTACTTACAGGGGAAAAAATTCACCAAGTGTTTTACCAGCTTTCAAAGCTGTAAAACATTTAGCTAGTGCTGTCAAGCGAGGTAGTGTAATTCAATCCGTTAATTTTACACTTACCTTTCATACCTCTAAACTGTCTCGATTTTTACTGGACTTCCAGATTATTGCTTCATATTTTGGTCTGTTCCTAATAAAATCTGTGGTTTTCGGACAACTCATTGAGGAATGAAGTCACGAAATAATGGCATACATTTGAGGTTCAGAGTTCGTATCCTTCAGAAAATGGATGCTAACACATCCTGTTATTTTTGCAACTAAGTTGTTTGAAGAAGTTGGGGGCACATTACTGGTACTGACATCGGGCAGAACAAATCATTTGTTCTGCTGCTGTCATTTGCTGGACAATACTGGCATATTTTACTAAATGGCATTAGACCCGACCTTAACTACTTTAGTGGGGGGGGGGGGGGTGTTGAACAATTGTTATGGTCTGGTCTTTAGCCACTCTGGCACTTAACTGGTTTGTCTTTTTTCCAGATATCAAGAGCGTAATCACCACGCTCCATGCACTACTAAGCATTCCATTGCCTGACACTGTAGTACTGCTGTTCAAGAGCTATACCTGAGGGCTGTACTGAATGAGAGACACAGAAAGACAGAACAAAAAACTGAAGTACCAAAACAGTGGTTCATTTGTCAATAACCCAAGTGACTGGAAAAGAACAGAAACACATTTTAACAGCACTGTAGAAGAAAGGATCAAGTAAAAGACAAATTCTACTCTCTTGCACTATAGCTAAGGGGGAAAACACAACAACAACAACAACAACAACAACAACAAAACAAAACTCAGGACTCATTAAATCCAGCTTCTACACAAAATAGGCACCTTGATACACAAAGGAGAAGATTCCAAATTTCTGACTACATATTCTGGTCAGCATATACCCAGTGTATGCCATAGCTTTATGATTACGAGAACATATAATTTAAGGTTATTATCGGCGACACTCCAAGGGTGCAGTCTGTTGAAGCTTTGCAGCTCAAGTACTGGCATCTTGTCCTGTAAAGCAGTGCTTCAGATGTGTACTTCAGTTCCATGTATCATCTAGCTCTCAACAGGTCTAGGGCTTAGCTTTAAAAAGGGAGAAACTACCTATATTAGTCTGTGAATTCTAAGGAAACCAAGGCTATATTGTCTGAACACCATCACCTGATATCTGACTGCTCCTCTAAGCTAAGAGGAAATATTGGGGCAGGAGTGGCAGTAGAAATTTTGGCCATCCCAAAGCACCAATCTGTAATCATCTTAGAGCATGTAGACTACCTAGTAAGGAAAACACAATTGAAGTTGGGTTTTTCACTCTATTACATTACGTCTTACTCCAGTTTCAAGTATAAAAGTGTCTGGATCATCCTTGTTTTGTTCAGCAGTAGAAATGTACTAACCTCACTGAACAAACCTGACATATACAGGTTAGGTACTTCATAACACTGACTGCCCACATCTATTGTTGGATTACCTTAGCCCACACCCCACTGTGAGACTTATTTTTCTAGACTGGATTACTTTCCCTGTCGGGTTGACTTACCTGCAGCTGAAGGCTGCCCATGGGCTACTTTGTAAAACTGAATATAGGTAACTGACCCACCATACTTACTATCCGTAACAAAGCCTTTAGTGTGATTGTGCCCAGGTTGTGGAATGTTTTGCCATAAAATAAGGTATAGTACGTCAGCAGCTTTCTTCAGCACAGAGCTGCTGTTCTGAATCACAGTTACAACTCCAGTGGCATTTCTCCGTCACCTCGCAGTTCTGTAACTGCTGCAATGACTGCTAAAGCAGATTGCTTGGGAACTAACCTTCTGTCTTCTTAATTGCTTGGTTTTAGGCTGCCCTGTAGTAGTGCTTTACGTAGTTGTGTATAATGTAAAAGCATTTTATCTATTACCATTTTTCATGTGACTGCAATCCATATACATATAGAGTGTGCTGTAAGATGATAGTTTAATTTAAATTATCTTTACCCAGAATTGCTAGTGTTACATGCCAATGTTACTTCATCATAGGTTACTACTAGGCTAACTGCCTTGTGGGCCATTTTAAGCCTAGTCAATTACTCCATGTGAGAATCAAACCCTGCACCATAAGTTTATAAGGTAAACACCTTAACCACTATGCCAATCAGATTCACCTGTTACAGTCAGTCTTGTTTTTTCCTGAAGTACACACCCTGCTGTTACCAATTATGGGGCTAAATCAGTTTACTTTATATTATGGAGTAATACCGGTTTGGATCTCCCTGAAAAAGAACCATAGGTTTCAGAAGGACTCACTTAACCAGAGATGAACGCATGAATGAATGAAACATTAATCAAGCAAGTAAGTAAAAAATAATTAAATATCATGCATTAAGGGAACAAAATACTGCTGGAGTCTATGGTGGACTTCTGTTAGCGACCATTTGTTGCAAGGCAGGGTAAACTTGTCAAACATTTGACATGTGTGTGTGTGTGTTCTGAGTCCAGTGTGTATCTGTAGATTAATATTCCAAACCAGAAATATTATTATTGCAGGATACGTGCTAATAATCTGAAAGCTTCTCTAACATCACAAATATCTCTTATAATATTTTTTGGCATAAATGAACAAACCCTTGACATTAAATTTATATGGGGCTTTTCCAGATTTTTTCAAAGCTCTTGCAGTGTTTTTTTAATTTTAATATAGACTGTTGAATCACTTCAGAAATGAGTGGATTTGCTGGTACAGGACTTGCACATTTGTTCATAGTATTTGTGTTCATACAATCACTAGTTTTAGGTAGGATGACTTGGATGGAAGAACTGAGGGTGTAAATGACAGCTCCTTCCTCTTAGTACAGGATAAAAAAATCTGTCTGCTTAAATAGATCATGTGAATACTAGGTGTACTGCAAGCTGCCAGTCGTTATGGGTCAGTTACTGGGGAGTCATCATCCTGAATCCTATTGTCAACTAAGAATGGAGACCCATGAAAATGTGCATGTCACATTGGCATTAGAGAACTGCACCCTAACCCCCCTCCCAAAGAATATAGAACTTGTGCCTCTCTGCCAGAACATGGCTGATGGTCTCTTTAAACAGCATGGACTTTATGCTGATCACCACCAGGGTCATTGCAAGTCTTGTTAGAAAATAGCTGGACAAAACCAAACATCTCATGGTGGGGGTGAAACATGGGTCAGAGGTATCAGATGATGGCATAATGGAAGCTGCTACAGCAAGATGTGGATGTAACAGCCTTGGACATCAGGGCTATTCACTCAAACAGTAAAACGGAATAGCTGCGTATCACAATATTGTGCTTTTCCAGTAGGACATTTACAATAATGGAAGAGCTGATTTAAATCTAAAAGGTTCTCTTGCTAACATAAACTACTCATTATCGCCCATGTTTAATTATAATTTGCACATACTTAAAATCATTTCACATAATACTATTCACATTACAGTGCTTTCACATTAAGCTTAAAATCTGCTACTAGAATTTATTGTTGTATTTTTTAAACAATCCATCTGGTTGCTTACTAAGTAATGCAGTTTATACAGTGTGTCTGCACAGCAGATAGCATTCTGAGATTAAAATTCAGCTTCCTGTTATAAATTATAAAACTGGAGTATAAAATTAAGATGCACAGGAAAGCAGACCTTATCACTTCCAGACACTCCTGCTGTAGTGGGTGTATGTGTTGTAACAGTTTGAGTTGATGAATACAAAATAATTTATTAGAGCCTTGAAGTTAAAATAGGCCTATTTTCAGACAAAAGAAAACACAAGCACACACAAAAGATGTGCACACATGCAAGGGCACACAAATGCTTACATATGCAAGAGCGCACACACTTAGTGATACCAAGTTTCTTCAAATCTCAAAAATTCATCTTATATGACTTTCTTTGTAGTGTTTTGTTTGAAGACCGATCACAAAAGAGTGTTCTAACCTGTCTGTAAAAAGAAAATAATATAAACGAATATTTCCTTGATTCCAGTAGGGCTACTAAAGTCCTGGAAAGAAGAGATGTTAGGAATTTGTTTCCTCCACAACCTCATCATGTTTCTCCTCACAGAAGGATCCTGCTTTTTCTCAGATAAAACCCTACACTTTTTGTTCTGGTCTTTCTTTTCATAACTCATAACCTGGGTTATCTGTTTACATCAGCATTCATATACATACAGTACATGATGCCCACATATCTGACTTCCTAAAGAAACAACCTGATAAACCAAAGGCAGATTTGATAGAGTATATCTGGGAAAATCTGCAGTGTGAAAACTGTTGTTTCTTGTACAAACCTATTTTCTCCAGGATTGCCAGAAAAAATATGCCCCTTTCTCCAGGGTACTGCCTGCTGTCTCAGAACTTATTAATTACAGCAGTGAGATGCAAGAGGTACAAGCCCTCGTGAAGAGGATGCAGATACAGGAGCAGAAAGCATTTTTATTTCATTATTTGTAAAGCAAGGCTGTCAAGAGAGGAACATTATTTTTAGTGTTATCAGCTGTGCTGGAATTGGTTTCTGAGAAGCTGGCTTCACTACGCAGTCCTACATCCACAACAATAACTTTCATGCAGCCAGAATAGCCAAGTGCTTTTGGATTTGGAGTGAGATTAGGCAGCTTTGTGGTGGACCCTCATTCTTTTCTCTTTGTCGCAAACAGGAGAAACTGCAGAGAAGATATTTTTCATTTAATTAAATGACCTTTCTTGGCAGTATGTTTTAGTTATTTTTAAATCAGTTAGAATAAAAATATAAGTAACAGGATAAACAATGTTATATGTAATGGTACAAAGAAAAGCACATAAAAGGGTGTAACGTTAACTAACTGGGTTTGAGGACTTATAATAATACTGTCTTGTCTTTGATGCTTTGCCATTTAAAACTGTTTTGTTAAGCCCTAATTCTGGAACCTGATGAGAACTTTTATATTCAAAATTTTCAGATTTGTTTTTATTTTAACATCTAAGGAGAAATTAATATGTAATTCCCTGCTTTTGTGACGTGAAAAACAACTTTGTAAAAACAGTATGCAATACTGACTAAATCACCAACACTATCTTAACATTTTCTGATCTTTTGCTTAATAAGTTGGGCCACAACTTACATTAGTATTGCAACATAACAAGGACCTTGGCAATCTCAGTACAAATTTGGATAATGACTTTTCAAAAGAATTAGAGTTGGAAGCATTTGGATTTGAAAGCACCTAATATCTATATTTTAAGTTCAATGGACTCTACGTTTTACAGTTATTTGATATGTTAATTAGTCTGAATACCTGAAACAGAGTATTTAACTATCTGCTGCTCCACAGCCATGGTTAGGTAGGTTAAATGCATATTACACCATGGTTAGGTAGGTTAAAATGCATATTAACGCCATGGTTAGGCAGGTTAAATGCATATTAACGCCATGGTTAGGCAGGTTAAATGCATATTACGTGTGTTATCCAGGACCCTGGTACTCAAAATCAGGGAAAGCACATTTATACTGAAAATGATGGTCTTAACAAATGAAGAAGAAGTATTAATTGATAAAGAAGAAGGAATATAGGACTCGCCTCTCATAAAGCCACCATCTCCTCCATGTGGAGACTGTTAATTGGAAATGTAGCACTTGTTTAATTTTTACCCTTGTTAAGGTGGCTGGATCCATTCAAGAGTGGATGGCAAGCATCAGAGATGTGGAAAGGATGGTGAAAGAACACAAATTTGAGTTTTGGGATTGTCCAGAGCTGATACCAGTTAAGCACTATTAAACCACTTTAAAATTGGTGACCTGAGAGTTAAGCTGACGATGCTTGTTCTTAAAGTGAGTCAGAAGGGGCTGGAATAAACAGTAGGTAAAAAAAAACAGTCCGTTCCCTCCAAACATAAATGATGTAAACCAAATCTTGAAAAGGATAAAATTAATGGAACTCACTGTAACTCAATTAAACTTAAAGGAGACATTAGTTGATAGGCGGTATTAATGACTGGAAGAGTGAGTGATTGATTTCCTCATGAGCACCTTTGACAGATGATAGCCTAGTTAAATATAAGTTTAAAGTCAGAAATGAACAGTATAATTTTTTTCCTAGCCTTTGTAGTACGTATTAGTCAATGGGGCCCTGCATACCAGTCTTGAATTTGTGGAGCTGCAGATAGGGATGAATTATGGTTAATAAACACAGTAGCTATATGAATCAACCTACATTTCACTCGGTTACTAGAACATCCTTTTATTGAGTAGAGTCAATTTTTCTTAATAACTTAGGAAGTGTAATATTTATTGTTCTAAAATAGTTTTGGGTTTTGCTAACTGAATTGCAAAATGATATAACTTTATGAAATAAATATAAATCTGTTTTAAAAATGTGGACAAGTGAAAGATCAAAAAGGTAATCTCAGCCCACTAAAGCCAATAAATATATTTTCCCCATAATGTGAAAAAAATCAAACTTTAGTTTATTTAAGTGCTTATGTCTAAGAACTGTAAAAAACTAAAAAAAAAAACAAGTAACAATAAAGTAAGGAATAGAGGCTACAACGCATCAAAGATGCATATTTTTAGTAAATGCTTGAAACCTTTAAGTGTTGGATTCATTCTAAACCATACAACGAAGCAATTCTCTGACATATCAGACTAGACGCAATATACCTCAAACAATCCATGATTAGAAAACCAAAAAGAACAAACAGGCCAGTACCATCTGTATATGTTCCATAAGATAAGAGGAGTGAGTTGTGAAGGGTTAAATAAACAAAGGTAAGAGTTTTATAAGCAATGAGAGAAGGAATCGGTAACTAGTGCAACCTCTGCACCAGTGGAGTGGTATGGCGATAGTTAGATACCTTATTAAGTAGCCAAGGAGCAGTGTTCTGCATAGGTTAAAGTCAGTCATAGTCAACATTTGGTAGCCCTGGCCCCTAGGTACATGGTATTAAAGTAGCCTAGACCAGAGTGTGCACAACTATGCGTGCATCATCAGAAGGAATAAGATGCGTAATCAGTGAGATATTCCTCAGGTGGTAACAAGAGGCTTTGACAATGGCTGAAACCTTGTCCTTCATGGTAAGTCAACCATCAATAAACACACTACTTTGCCACACCTTGTCCACAAACTCCAGTTTGTCACCACTCTAGATAATGCACCGAGACAACATTGGAGTCTAATTAAGTATGATGGCATGAATGATGAATGGTCATGGCAACTATCTTGGTGGTACCAACCTTCAAAAGATTATTACTCATGCATCTGTGGGTGCATTCCAAATCCAAGGCAAGTTTATTCAGAGCTACAATAGAATTTTGTGGAATGAAGGGGTACAGTAGAGTAACAACAGCATGAAAGGGGAAATTCAAACCTCTTCTTTAATTGATGTCCCCTAGCAGGGCCATATGCATAGTAAACAGCAAGGGATGAAGGATGAATCCTTGCAGCATTTCGCATGTCACAGGAAAGGTTAAGAAGGAGTTAACTCCAAACACGACTCACTGAGTATGATCAATCAGGTAGGGGACAAACCACTGTCATACAACACTGGAGTTACTATTAATGAGTCAAACAGTTAAAGAATCACTACAGGCAAATGATGAAAAAACAAATATTTTTTTATCTTGTTATGAATTATTGTACCTCCCAAAACTGCCAACAGCAAAATAAGTACTCATTCCTAATTTTATTTATTTATTTTTTATCCTTGCCTACCCTCATGGGGGCAGACATCCTGATTCACTTGCAAAGTTAAATCTGTCTCATATAGGGTTGCCACCATTCGCTGCTGGGAAAACTGGACCAAAGACACACCCCTCACACCTCTCATAACTCTGCCCATTTCCTCCCTTCTCCCATCCACTTTCCACCCATTTTGTGAAATCACTGCCATCATCAGCTGAGGAGGTACGCCTTCCTTTTGCATTCCAGATGCCTTCTTTCTGTCAATTTACTATGCTTTTCTGTAAAAATGAATAGTAAATCTGCCAGTTTAACAAACTCCAATAGTCTGTTTCTTTTTTGAAACAGAATACTGGAGCATGCTTAGCGTTTGCCAGACTACCACACAATCTGTTTTGTTTCTGGATATTCTGGAAACGAAAATGGATAAGTGGCAAGGCTAGTTCTATAATGCACTATGAGAGCTTAGATTGTGATAAAAAGTAGCCCTACTGTGATGCCCGTGCACTGGCCCAGCAATCAAGGAGCCTCAATCCTCACCACTAACACCAGTGAGGGGCGTTCACTTTGGGAAGGAAAACAAATGCACACACCGTAAAGTACAATTTCCCTTAAGAGCACACAGAGATCAAAGTCAGTCTGGGGCTGGTTTTCACTTTCTCTCCAGATCCCCAATAAGACTCC
>NC_056744.1:1680912342-1681172342 GCF_019279795.1 Protopterus annectens | reverse complement strand
GGGGAGATGGGAGGATTAACTTGGCCAGAAACTGAAACTTGCAAAACTGCTCTTTGTGAAAAGTCTTTACCTCAGTAATTTATTAACACTTTTACAAGCTTCTTTCAGAGAATGTGTAGTACATCAGTAGGAACAACATTTGTAAATATAGTGCAGACCAGTCAATGACACATGATCTGCAGACTCCTAGACTTGGAAGTATTTTTTAATGTGTTACATTCTATCTGAGAACAAATGGTAGGGCTACTTTTTATCACAATCTTTGCTCTCATAGTACATTATGGGACAGATTTAGCTTTGCAAAGAAATCAGGTTGTCTGCCCCTATGAGGGCAGACAAGGATTAAAAAGAAAATAAAATTAGGAATGAGTGCTTGTTTTGCTCCAGGCAGCTTTTAGAGGTGCAGTAAAAATATGTGTTTTTTCATTTGCCAATAGCGGTCCTTTAAGTAAGGTGTTAAGGTCAACACTGTCAAGTGCAGACAAGAGATCTAAGAGGTCCAAGCTGGAATAACATCGCTGATCTCTGAATGCTAGGAGATCATTAAGTAAAAACAGGGCAGTCTAAGTACAATGCCTAAACTGAAATCTGGACTGGAATGGATCATAGATTCCATTAACACTCAAACAAGAGTTGAGTTGGGAATAAATGACCTTCTCAAGTGTGTTACTGACAAATGGCAAGTTTGAAATAGATCTATAGTTGTCCAGGTTATCGTTGAATAACGCAATCTTTTTAAGAATAGGAGTAAACCCAAGCTTCCTTTAGAACTTAAGGAAAAACTCCAATCTCAAGGGAAAGGGTAGCAATTTAGTACAGAACTGGTCCCAGAACATCCTGACAGGATTTAGCCAGTCTGAGTGAACAGGGTTCCATCCTACAGGTGGACAAACTCATAATAAAAATAACACCAAATGGGCCTGATGGTATATAAAATCGCAAAAAGCTTTATTGCAGTACAAAGATTAAGTACATCTGTATCCAATACAGGAAACTTCCTCAGAATCTAATTACAACACATCCTGCCCTACTTTTTATAACCACTCCCCACATTACATTGGATAACGCAGTTTGACCAACCCATCCATAAAATATTTAAAAACATAAAGTTTTTTAGTGTGTTGATACGTTGTATTCACATCACATCAATATATTGGAATATTAATATATTAATCCATATGTTCTGTCACCTGTAATAAAAACTAATAATAATTCCCCTAAATACCAGTACATTTGGTCTCATAAGACTCCTCAATACTAACCTGTATCATAAAATACTTGCTCTTAATTTTAATGCATGGGGTAAGGGAGACATGGTCGTTAAATCTTTGGTATGTACATACATCCAGGCGTAATTGCCAGGCCAATTCCCTAAATTCTAATTTTGTTTCCCAGTCACCACCCCATCCTGTGTTCTAACCTTTTCCACAACCCAAAATTTAAAGTCAGCCTTACTACATTTTAATACATGTGTATACAGAGCATTGGTGTCCCCTTTCCGTGTTATATCATACATATGTTCGTAAATTCTTTATTTAAGGGTCCGTTCAGTCTTCCCTATATAGTATGCCCAACAGGAAATGCAATAAACCCCCTTTGTTGAGCAATTATAATGTTCACATGTCCATAATCTTTGTTGTATAGCTGGTTTCCACAGTTCACTAGTATGAGCTATAAACGGACATTGGGAACATCTACCACATTTGTATGTCCCCCCCATTTGCTCATCATTCTTGGGTCTTCTAAATTGCCCTTTTTCAAAAAGTCCTTTAGATTTAAATTTCTCCTAAAACTAAATTTTAAAGGTTTTCAAAAAACCTTCAAACTGTTTGGCATAATGTTAAACATTTCCCAATATTTATTTATAATTTTCTGAACTGTTCCAGTATCCTTATTGTATGTCAACATTAAATATGTTGTTTTATCTTTTGTGTTAGTTTCTGTATTTTTGTTTCTATCTTCCCTGTTATTCCCTGTGTTTCGCTCCACACACATATACATATTCAATAAGGGTAAATATCTGGTTCCCCAGCCTGTTAGTACTTCCATTTTGGTGGTTCTAACCAAAGGGTCAGAGTATCCCTTGTCACAAAATAACTTCTCAATGAATTCCATCTCATTAATTAGATTTTCTTTGTTGGATGTCATTTGAGCTGCCCGTATCTGTCCTTTTGCTATATTTTTCTTTTGTCTCAAGGGATTATTACTTTTGTAGTGGAGGTAGGAATTTGAAAAACACTCTTTTCTATACACTTGAGAAACATATTTCTTCATAGGTAGGTACTAGGCTATTAGTCCTAGGGCCTATGTAAGCATATCCAAAAAGGTACCCTGGCTTTCGCCACCCAAGAAAATTATTTTCCTGTGCCCCTGTCGAGCAGAGCCACAGAAGTGATCCCTGGGGTGAATTTCCTATTTCCCATCCAATCATCAAGATTTTTCTTGAAGAGTGCTAATGAGGAGCTCTCTTTGACATAGATAGGTAGTCTGTTCCAGAGTATGGGAAGTCTCTGGGACAGGAATCTATCCCTCCAGCATGTTCTGTTTATTGTGGTGACAAGGTTTAGGTCCCTAGAGCGTGTAGCTCGGAGGGATTGGGATTTCTTCAAGTGGAGCATGTCCAACAGCTCTGGGTTTGACAAAGCTTTGTATGTTAGGCAGAGATCGCCTCTGAGTAGGCAATATGTGACGGAGTAAAGCTGGAGTTTTTTGAGACGGTCTGCGTAGGGCATCTGTTTGAGGTCAGTAATCCTATTTGTGAGGTATTTCTGTGGCCTTTCCAGCTGTTGTAGATGTCTTGTGAGGTACATACCAAAAGGTGTGTTGTACTCTATAATGAGTCTAATGAGTGATGAGGGAACAATGACCTCTTTTTTTTCTGGGTGAGAAACCTTTTGTGATGAGGTGAGCCACGTAGAAGGATTTCCTGACCACAATGGCAATGTGATTATCAAAGGAGAGACTACTGTCCACCTGTGTCCCAAGGTCTCTTATCACACTTTTGGCATTAAGTAGGCTACCGCTTATGTGGTAGTTCATGGGTACAGAGTTTTTACCAAAGGGGATGACAATACACTTTTTGGCACTGAGCTTCAGGCCATGGCTTTGACACAGGCATTTGTCACAGTGAGGCCCTTTTGTAGTATGCCCACATCATTAGGAGTTTCGATTATGGCTCCTAGTTTGTAGTCATCTGCAAACTTTGTTAGCCAAAGACCTTCTTTGTTAGCCTGTACTTCAGAGAAGTAGATACCAAACAGGAGAAGACCCAGGACTGAACCCTGTGGTACTCCACTTGCCACTGGTCTGAAGTCGGATTTGGAGTCTGCTACTTTCACAGTGTGGGTTCTGTCCATGAGCCAGTTGGCAACCCATCTTATGACATAGGGATTTATACCTAGTTTAGTGAGCTTATCTATAATCCCAGAGTGGGGGATGGTGTTGAAAGCCTTGGTGAGATCTAGATAAACTATTACCCATCTTTTTTGTATCTTCTTGATGCTCACATCCAGGTAGTGAACTTTCTTATTACTAATTTCGTAGGTAAATTTCAGAAATTCTGTGGTGTTATTACCATAATTAATAAAGGGGGGTAATAAGATCATAGGGACCTTGCCGAACTATAAATATATCATCCAAAAATCTGTAATATGTTCTAATGTGTTTTTTAAATATTGAACCAAACACAAAGTTTATTTCCCAATGTAACATTTCTATATTGGCAAATATCGGTGCGCATGATGCGCCCATAGTCATCCCATGAAGTTGATGATAGTACTCCCCTTCAAAGTAGATTAAATTGTTTTTTAATACCAGTTCCATGTTTTCTAACATTAACCTGAAATCATTGGCATTAAAAAAAAAAACAAATTCCACCATCATTTCTTCGAGCCATTTTAGTCCCAGTTCATGTGGAATGACAGAAAATAGGTCCCTTACATCTATTATTATGAAATAAAACTCAACATTGAACTCTAGTTGCCTTATTTTCTGTAAAAAAAATCCCATGAATCTATTAGGATATGTGGGTATAGGCCATAAAAGGCCTTCAATTTCTGGTCAACATACATAGCCAGTGGTTGGGTCTTAGACCCTGCTGATGAAATTATGGGTCTCAAGGGGGGAGGTTTGGTTGTCCTTGTGGACCTTGGGGATACCGAATATTCCTGGGATGTAATGCTTCTGTACACGAAAGAATTCAAATAGTTGTCTACTAATACTACCCTGGATCCAATTGTCCTCCAAAATCATATCTATCCTTCTGTATGCCATGTTCACCTCATTGCATGATACTTGTGCATATCTCTCCTTGAATTCAGTATCACCAACATTTTGGCCGAGTATATCCAGTTCTCCATAATGACAACCCCCCCCCCCCTTTATCTGGTTTCATGATTCTCATGGATCTATTTCCCATCAGTTCTTGTAGGACCTGTTTTTCTTTTCTTGTTAAATTATGGGAATATCCTCTCTGTGTTTTAAATGTATTTTTAATTTCATTAATCACTAACGTTTCAAAATTATTTAAATCACAATGTATGGGTAGATTCCAGGTGCTTCTTCTGGTCAATTCTACACCTGCGTTGTTTGAATTAAGTTCCCCACAAATTATTTCTAGATTCAGTTTTCTTCTAAACAACTTAATATTAATTGTGATGTTGGTTATATCGCCCTTCCTTTTTGGAATAAAAGTAAAACCTTTTTTAAATAGACTAAAATGTCCCTCAGTGATATTGTCCGTGTAGTTAAAAATGTTGAAACTTCCTTTGGTACATATAGTACCTTTGTTGTGGATAAGATCACTTATATCCACTCTAGGCACATCCACATAAACCTGTTGTGGTAGAATTGGTCCCTCCATTTCCTGAGAGGTCTGTTGTAACAGTTCCCCAAATCTTTTTGTTACAGTTCCTACCTCTATCTCACTTTGGTCAGTGAATAATAACCCATATAAATTCTGTTGGGAATATTGGACTATCTCTACCTCCTCTAATATTGTGTTCTCTGCCTCCCTGTTACTTGTGCGTACATAGGTCGTGTGTTGAGGTTCCGGAGCCTTTCGTATCTCCTTGGGGAAAAATTCCCCAAAGGGGCCCTCCCCTGTCCATTGTTCATGTTACTTTCTCCAACATTAAAACCATTGTTTCCCCTTTCACCAGTGTTTTCATACCTCGTGTATCTCTCTCTCTTACATTATAGTACCCTCTTCCAGCTTCACCATTTTTTGTGACCCACTGTGTATGCCTTCCCCTCTGAGTAGTCATTACTGGCCCTTTCTAACTTCCCTATCTTCCGTTTATGATTTTTGTCAATGACATTGTTGATGTCCTTAAATATTAACAAATATCTCCGCTTATATTCATCAATAGTGAATAAGTCTGAATGAATTTTACTATTTAAAACATCAGTATCTTTCTGTAGTTCAACCATTATTTTGTCATTGTTCTTAATTATACCTCTCATAACAGCAATACCGCAATCATTAAATATATTAACAATCTCATAAAAAAGTCCGACCCTTCGGTTGTATTATTGGGAAACTTGTTAAGTCTAAAACCTTTGGGAACATGTTTCGGTTTTATATATAGAATTTAAGGAATTGGTCTGGCAATTACGCCTGGATGCCTGTACATACCCAGGATTGAACGACCATGTCTCCCTGGCCTTTAATTAAAATTAAGAGCAAGTATTTTATGATACAGGTTAGTACTGAGGAGTCTTATGAGACCAAATGTACTGGTATTTAGGGGAATTATTAATAGTTTTTATTATAGGTGACAGAACATACGGATTAATATATTAATATTCTAATATATTGATGTGATGTGACTAGAATGTATCAATACACTAAAAACCTTTATGTTTTTAAATATTTTTATGGATGGGTTGGACAAATTGCGTTATCCAATGTAATGTGGGGAGTGGTTATAAAAAGTAGAGCAGGATGTGTTGTAATTAGATTCTGAGGAAGTTTCCTGTATTGGATACGAAAGCACTTAATATTTGTACTGCAATAAAGCTTTTTGCGATTTTATCACCAGCCCTATGCTTTTGCCTGATGCCATCCATGTAATCTTACTTCTGTTGAGCTGCCCTTAAGATGTCCAGAGTCAGTAAATTCATCAGCCTGCGAAGGACAACATTTGATGATGCCACACTTTCAGACTGCATTCTATGTTCATGTAAGATGTAGTTCACTTAAGTATCAGAAACATTCCAAAAAATATCACACAGAGGTAGCCATGTGCCATATTTTCTGGCGTGATAAATATATAATCATTTTTAAAATTCACAGGTATGTTGCGAGAAAAGGCATTTCTGACTGTAGAATGTTAAAACCGCCTTTAGCCTCAAGGAAGCTTGAGAAAACCTATTGTTACTATCTTCTCCACTAACCTAGTAAATTGTGCAGACAAATCATACCATCCTGTCATATTCAAGTATTGTAACTGTCACCGAATTATTTGATTCAGATTGAATAAGCATCTTTTGCATAATACCTGAGACGTTAGGACCAATGAAATCCAGTGCTTGTTTTTCAGTATTTTGAATTATAAAGCATGGCTGAAATGTTTATTCCATTTCATCTGCCAGCTCCTACATCTTGTTTCACAGAAGATTATATACGTGCTCTGGTTGATGTGACATCATCACAAAAGCAAGGAGCTGTACTAGTATTATTTTTACATGTTTCTACTATTCCAAACGCACTATAGTTCTGTGTAAAGTAGATTAAACAGGGCAAGTGTCACCTGCACAAGCGTATTCAACTGTATATGACACAGCCATAACTCTCCTGTCCTCAAGAGTCAAATGTGTATTATACTTAAATGTATATTGATGAGATGATGTTCTGTGAAAATGCTTGGTTTCCATTTTAATTGTTCAGCACTCAGACAGCAAACACACTTCAGCTGCATCGTGATTTTTTGTAAGATCACATAGCAGTACACGCCAAATGTATTGTTTCATTGTTCTGCATCAGGCATACAGGACACTACATCAGTGCATGTTTCAGACATAGTGTTATCTCTGGTTTCTTGAGCAATGTATTTAATTTGCTGATTTGTAACCATTACCATTATGGTCACAGTTATCAAGCACATGCCAATGTAATCAGCTCTGCATTAGATCCTCCCCAGTATCAAAAAATGCTGTCATTACATAGCCACTCCATTTCATGTTTTTTTTTAACTTAACAGTTTTCAGTCTTGCTTTTCATTTCAAGATGATACTGTTACTCCTCATCTCACAGCATTTCTTTACATTTTTTATAAGGAACCTTGTGTACTGTTGCTTTGATAGTTCCAGAATTATAACAACATCAATGGCCTTAGTAGATTCTTCATAGACTACCGTGATTTAGGAATGAAAATATGTTCTGCTCGACATGTGTATTTATTTAGTGTTTATTGAGTGATTAATACTGCTGATTATAATAGTGACATCTTGGTTATGAAGTACTTTATTTATACTCTACATTATGGTTTCTCTGATTATAATTCAATCACTGTTTTTGTAACCATTGTTAATCCGAATATATTATTATGTACCAGTACACAGGTTTGTGTGGGACATGGACACACTGCACTTAAACTGCGACGACATGGACACACTGGACTTAAACTGTGACGACATGGGCATGCTGCACGTAAAATGCGATGACATGGACACACTGCACTTAAACTGCGACATCATTTAAGAAATCCATACTCTTATGCTCAGTAAACCAATTTTATTAGCTGGGATTCTTGAGGATAAAAAAATGTTATGCTGTTTTTTTTTTGTGATTCTGGTTAGGGATTTAGCATTATGCTCCAAAGTGAATGCCAAGGGGCTCTGTAGTAATCCCTGAGAAAGCAGTGCAACTTTGGAGATCCCCTTGAATTAAGCTCTCAGTTCTACTTTAACATTCCATGCACTACTAATTGTGGAGCAGTAAGATCAGATGGGATAACTCCATATGTATACTGGGTTAATGACAATTTTTAACAAAAGTCTTT
This sequence comes from Protopterus annectens, assembly GCF_019279795.1. NCBI lineage: Eukaryota > Metazoa > Chordata > Ceratodontiformes > Protopteridae > Protopterus > Protopterus annectens. The sequence goes on along the minus strand of NC_056744.1, from coordinate 1,681,164,339 downwards.
TTTAAACAGCTTTATTAAATCGTTACATTTTAGGCTGCATCATGAGTTTGCATACATTAACAGAAACTAAAACAAACTTTAATAACAGTTTCCATTTAGTTTCATTGTGCACTAACATGCAGGCCCAAATATTTATTGACTTTGCAAATTTAAATGTCCTGGAGCATCTAGTTTGTATTCCTACTATGGGAACAAATATCCTAGATCTGTTACTCACAAATATGGGACAGTGCTGTGTCCTCACTGGTAAGATCAGATCACAAAGTGGTCTCCTTGAAATAAAGATAAAACTAGTCCCCCCACCTAACCCCAAAAACCTTAAGAATTCTATAAGGTAAATTATCCCCCTATTAAGGGATGGCATAGCTAGTTTCCAAGCTCCCCTAACTCCAGAAAACACAGAAACCTATGCAGAGGCATACACAAAAGCCCCGTGTGACCATATAAACTGCATAGGAATTGCAGTACCAGACCAAAATAAATCCAAGTCAAACTGCAAAAACAAGCCATGCTGGTGGACCCTAGTATTAATAGATTGTACAACAAAAGAAAGAAAATCCTGTCAAGAAGTAAGAGGGAATGTGCACAACAGAGAAATAAGTCCCACAGTCTGAACAAATGAATCAGGGATCTAGTTAAGTCTCTGAAAGCAGACTTTGAGGTAAAAATATCCTCCAAAGCTAAGGATAACCATAAGGCATTTTTCAGTTATGTCCACAGTCTTAAGAGTAACACTCAACAATGTGAGGAATTAGTTGTAGATGGCATCCCCAATACTCAGCTGGAAGATATAGCAAATTTGCTGGCTGACAAATTCAGCTCAGATTTCACCTGTCTATCATCCCCAGTTCTCCCCCAAGAAAGACACTCCACCACTCCACTGCCAATTGTCATCAAAGAACAGATTGCCACTGCGCTGTCTAAAGCTAAACACACAGCTTCAATGGGGCCTGGCAATATACCAGGTTGCCTGTTAAACAGCTTAAATGAGGACTTATCAGACCCATTAGCAGTGACGGCTGGTGACTTCAAATCAAAGGGGGGGCTGCAGGAGACAGCAGAATGGGTGGGGTCAATGGGAAGGGGTGTGGTCAACTAGAAAGGGGAGGAGCTATGCTCAAAACCACAAAAACGAACTAAATACACTGCCCTGGGTGCCAAACCGTCATTATGAGAGTACAATCAAGACACAATGAAGTGTAGAAGAATAAAAATATTTCAATGCATTGGCTGCATGACAGCTTACTTTATATCTAGATGGAAACAAAAAGGTTGTGAGGCATGAAAAAATAAATTACTTTTTAAATACATTAATGGAATGCCAGTCAAAATCAAGTATAAAAAAACAAGCAGCAATCAACTCAAACCACTTCTTGCACTGCAGTTCTAATTATAATTTATATTCAGCTTTATTAAAGTACCAAGTAACATGCCAAAAGTAGAAATATCTGATACCTCCACTTGTAAAAATGTTTCTTATCCAAAAAAAGACCTGCTGCCTGACAACTATCTACTTGTTTCATGGGGAAAACAGGATCAAACTAAAAAATGAAAAGCAAACAAGAAATAAGCTCAAGATACATTGCTTAAAAGGATTACTGTACAGGTTATGGTCCACACGATTGGCATTCTGTTTAGTTTACGGGTAAAGCCTGCAGAGATGACTGGAAGTCTCCAAGTGTAATGAGCTTCTTAAAATAATGTAATCCTGTCCTTTATTACAAATACTGTCATATGCATTTCAATACCCAAGGCTTATACATTATCTAGTTAAGTATTCTCTACATGGCAACAACAGAAAGGCTTTCAATGTTGGTAATTCTTTAACAGTATGCTTATTAAAGCTTACTTGCATCTTACGATCCCAGCCAAGCTTACCTGATGGTCATTAAAGTATTGCTACTTAAACACAGAGCAACAGGCCCTTTGAGTAATAAGCATAAATCAACAGTACAAAAAATATGACAGAAACCAGACCATTCTGCAAAAATCAAGGACAGATGAAAAGCCACTCTAGTACTTGTGTCTACCTTGGATGGGGGGATGCTCTGCACTTTTACACTGCATAACTACTCCTTGCCTTGCTTCAACACATACAGAGTCACTACATGGGGGAGTGGGGTGCAACAAGTATGTCACAATTTGAAATGTCTCTGGCTGACTGTGATGGCCCTGACACATTTGTCATACCTCTCAACCTCAGAACAAGAAATCTGGACAAAGCCATACAAAAAAGTGGGACAAAGGCTCAAAAATAAGGACAATTTTTAAATATTGCTCTTATAAACTTAGAAAGATAATAGAATAGGTCTTGCTTTAGTATGAATTTTCTGAATGGTATGAAATCTGAAACTCAAATGTCTGTCATTATTTTCTAACTTCAGTCTTTAATGATTTCTCACTAATCTGCCAAAAAAACCCCACAATTTTATGAAAAATGGACCAAAAATGTGATGTAAAAATATAAAATAGCCACACAATACAGCTGGGAACCTGTCTAAGAAGGGACACTTTAATATTAGTACTGCTAACTTGAGCAGCTGACAAAATAAAACAATCTACATGCATTTCTGAAATAAAAGTAATCTATAACTCTGATTATTACACTTATTTCTTAATTGTAAACCCTCCATGTTTTCTTCTAAAATTGGTATTTTTGCGGAGGGATTATTAGGGGGAAGAGCAACATTTTGAGCCAAAATCAGGGACAGTTGAGAGGTTTGGCTATGCCTCATTCTATAAAGCAATTTATTTGCATGTACCTCTCAACCTGTTAATGCAATAAATCTGGACAAGGCCAAATATATTGGGGGAACATATAAACATTACTAAAAATTGCTCTTGTATAAACTGAGACAGTTGATAGAACAACAGGTCTTACTTTAGCATGCATTTTTCTGAAGGCTATGAAGTCTGAAACTCAGTGTGTCATTATTTAGTGACTTAATTCCTAAAAGATTTGCCAGAAAACCACAAATTTTATGAGGAACAAATCAAAAATAAGAAGCAAAAATCTATTCATTCTTTGAAAATCTGGACAGTTGGGAGGTATAGTTCAGCTGGGGCTGTCTTTAAGTTTGCCGCCCTTCCCCCTCATAAAATCATGGTCGAATGGAGCCTCCCCCTGCACCCATTCCAATGATCCATTACTTGGCTATTTCACTCCATTTACCATAAACACTAATGTGTATACTGATTTACTTCTATGATGATTTCGACTTCATTTGAAAGTTTTATTTTGCATTTTACAGCACAAACACTAAGACATCTGCTAAACAAACTTAGCATTAAAACTTCTCTGCCCTTGAAACTCACATTCACTGAAACAGCATTGAAACCCACATTCAAAGAAAATACATTTTACCAGTGGCAGAGAAAGATTAATTCTGGGCTGTTTTCAAATCATAGGCCCCTTGCATATGAAACATACATGTGCTCTTTGATACACCTTCCTATTGTTTTGAACATTTTTCCAGTAAACAATGAAACAAAACGCATGCACCAATAATGACAAAACTGCCCAATTTGGGAACAATAAATACACTAATACACATTTATTTAACACATATTTATTTGTATTATATATTCATATATGCAATTATTTTTTATACACACACCTATATATTTCTTTTTTGATTCTAACTTGTATATGTGATGTTATTTTACGGAATGACAAAGCTTGCTAGTGCTGAATATTACAATTACATTTGTACCAGCAATGAGTAATTCATTTTTGTATATTCACCAAAATGGCATTTATAGTGCAATGGTTTAGGCTTTAGTTGTCGCATTTTAAATGCATTTAAGTTTTTTAACATAGTTGAGTTTGTTGTCAAATTTGTTAAATTTAGTTCATAGTTATTATGAGTAGAAACAAACTATGTTATGTTGAGAGTGGGATCAACAGTTTGTTTTTTATTAATTCAGTTGATCTACTTGGCTATTCTAATTTGTTGCCATGGTTTTTAATAGGTTTTCATTTGCCATTGAAATAGTATTTATATGCCTTAATTACAAGTCTTTATTGATTCTGATGAAGTCTCGTGGGTAGAAACGAAAGCTCGCTAAATCCTATTACATGTGTTTTTTAGTTTGCCGTTGGCATTGATTCAATAAATACACACTTTTGCATCTTGGTGTGTAATTTTTTGGAGGATACAGCTTTATTGTGCTGACTAGCGGACTGTGTATTAGTGTATTTATTGTTCCTGAGTGAGCTACGTGGAGTGGTTGAAAACTGCCCAATTCATAACATCTTTCCAGTAAACAATGAAACAAAATGCATGCACCCATAATGACAAAACTGCCCAGTTCAGAACATTTCCATCATAAAAGTCTACTCAAACTTCTACAGTCCACCATTATCAGTAAATATGCACAATTCTACAGTCCACCATTATCAGTAAATATGCACAATCTCTGAAGAAGTAAAAAAGTCATCTAAATAATTCCACATTAAATAAATCTATAACTATTGAAGAGGTTGCTGCTAGCAAACACCTTTATATTTCATGGTTTCATCAAAAAATAAAGTGTCTGATGCCCCTGAGGAATAAATTGCCTATATTACATTAAAAATGATAAGCTAGTAATATTGCAATAGGAAATGGATGGCAAACTGATAACAGGCTCGTAGATAGTATCTTAACTTTTTCAGTACGGCAGCATTCAGCCCTTGTGGGAGTAGAACCAACAACCTTCTGCATCAAAAGCAAGTACACAACCTGTTGTGCTATTAACAATGCAAGCTGACTTAGCATAAGCAGCACTAAACTTCTCTTCCCCTGCAGCTCTCAGCTCCTTGTAAAATCTACTCAATACTCATCTGCATCTCATCTTCGCAGCACAAGAAATCTGAAAAAAGCCAAATTTATGGGGGTGGGGGTCAAAGGCCAAAAACCAGGGACACATTAAACATTGCTTGTATAATCTTGGAAAGTTGCTAGAATAAAATGCTGTGTTACCATCATACATTTTACTGCCAAGGTCCCTGTGCAAAAGAATCAGAGCAACATACCACTATGCCAAATCAGCTGCTTTGTGAAAGAAAAATGCTGTGTTACCACCATACATTTTACTGCCAAGGTCCCTGTGCAAAACAGTCAGAGCAACATATCACTACACCAAATCAGCTGCTTTATGAAAGAGAGGAAGACTGAAACTTAAATGGCTATCATTATTGAATTCAGTTCTTGCCATAGCTGTCAACCTTAGCACAAAAAACCTGGACAAAGCCAATAATGGGGTAATACAGTCCCAAAAATAAGGACAAATTTCAAATATTCATCTTATAAACTTAGAAAATTGCTAGAATAAAAGGTTGTGTTACTATGTATTTTCTGAAGAATATGAAGTCTGAAATTCAAATGTCTGTCGATTTTACTTCTGACGGAACAAAAACAATTTTCAGCAGAGGCCCAGGGAGAAATACTGCAGACACATGTCTTTTTAAAATGGCAGGACATCAGAGCAAATCCACACAAACACAGGGATGAGATGCAGACCCCACACAGAAGGCACCCCAACCAAGAATCAAACTTGAGAACCTGCAGCTGTGAGGCAACAATGCTACCACTGCACCATCAAATATCAAGCATTGCAACATTTAGAAACCACAGATATTATGAGGAACAGATCAGATCAAATATGAGGCAAAAATCTGCAATTTTTTTTTTACAAATGGTGGTGGGTAGGGAATTCAGGTACTTAACACCTACATACAAGTTACAGGGTTCAAGCCTGAGTATCTCTACCCACAACCATTTGTTCCCTCTATCCACCAGTATATAGTAACTGGGGCATTTCACACACACATGTAGTATAAAAACGTCAGCCAGCAATATAAAGCCTTCACCTACCAGTGACCGAATGAACACCTACCCGGTTTGAAGTAATCCAAATCCAGCAAACGAAGCAAGCCCACAATCCGAACACCTACCTGAAGCCTTTGTCCAGCAGTAATCCACAAAGCCCATGCTGCAAGAGCAGCTCAGTCCTCCTCATTGGTTCTGACTGCGGCTGAAGCAGTCCAGAGCTCCTCTGTTCTGTGCAGTCATCACCGCTCAGATTCCTGGTATCTCAAAGCAATGATTGCTGGGTACCTCTTTCCCCAGATTTTTTTTGCTTTTTTCTAGGTGGGAGGTCTGCAGTCCGGCAGTCCGATAGGACAAGCCGCCCCTGACCATTAGGATCTCTATTTAACCACATTATATGTAAGGCTATGGAAAGAATAATCATGAACCTGATAAGGAAAGACATACAGGCTTGCTGTTCTTGAACTGTTTTGTAAGTTTCTGTGAGGCCATTTTTGCTTGGGCTTGAGGAAAGTCTCTCTGTTGATCAGTGGCAGTGAAAAACATTGAGCTGCTTCCCTGCCCCCCGTGGGAGTGGTTACTGACTTGAAACTGTAGTTTTATTGGCCAAAAGGGGTAATTTCCAAAGCTCCTTCATCTTCCTCTCTTAAAACCTAGTTGCCTCATGGTTTTGGTGTCTTTTCAGGCTTATTGGCTGTTGGTGAAGCACCCACCAAGAGGAGAAAATGCTGAGAGAAGAAAGGAGCCACTTTTGAGATTTTAAGTATTTTTCCTCTGTTTATTTGATAAGTTTTTCTGCATAGCTGCCTAGTTTGAGCATTTTCTGGCTTGTTAAACTTGATTTCTGCATTAGTAGCTGTATTTAGAGCACAACCAAAAGCTGTTTACTGAATTTCCTGTTTGCACTTAATTTTAAAATCGTTTTTTCTCAAAACTTGCATATATTCTGTCTTTGACCTAGCACTCTTGTGTGGGGTCATTTACTGCACTGTTATAACTTGATATTACTTGTGAACCTCTGCTATTTCTGAAAAAACAAAAAAAAAAATCTTGCTTTTTTCCCACTTTTTTGAGATTTAAAAAAGTTCAAGTTACAGGCTTGCTGTTCTTGAACTGTTTTGTAAGTTTCTGTGAGGCCATTTTTGCTTGGGCTACTGTTGATCAGTGGCAGTGAAAAACATTGAGCTGCTTCCCTGCCCCCCGTGGGATTGGTTACTGACTGGAAACTGTAGTTTTATTGACAATTTTGGGTCAATTCCTGGCTCTTTCCAGCCCCTGCTATCAAGCATGCTTTAGAGTGCTTTAGTGCGATTTAGCGCGGAGTTGCCACTAGAGCAGCATCGGGCAGCGCTGGTTTAACAAGGTTAAACTTTTTCTGGCTCCATAAAGTCTGTTCTTCATTTTTTCCCTTAGAACTGCTCTACTAGTAATCTAAACAGTATATCCCTTAACTAAAAAGTGCAGCACTTGTTCCTAAAAGCTTTTACTTGTCTTAAAAGCATCTTCTTTTCAGGTTTAGCACTTCTGTATTATACAAAGTCCCTCACTAGCAAACCCCCCCCCCAGGAGTACCCACTTCCTTACTAAGTCCTCTCTTATTCAGTTACACCCCTAACTTCTAAATTTCTCTAGCATGTCGAAGGGCCAGATGCTGGCGTCCTCTCCTGTCCAGTTGGTGAATTTGGGAATATTGAGGCAATGTTACAATTGCCTCATGTACACTGACAACCCTCTCCTCCTCCCACATAACACAAATACTTGCGAGAGATGCAGCTATTTAGCCAAACTGGAGGCTGAGCTCTCTCAACTCAGGACTGGCAAGACCAGACAGGAGGAGAAGGCAATTACACACACCACAAAACCAGTCTCACATAAAGCTATTACAACAATGAATCAAACACATAAACACACAAAGTCATACTCGGAGGCTCTGAGCAAAAATGTACCTAAACAGCAGAGGCCTCCAAAGCAGACATCCAAGCAACTGCCACCTCATGACACACCACAGGCAACACATAAACCACAAAATCAGTGTGCAAAGCAGTCACAGCCCTTAAGGCCAAATACAACACCAAACATACTTGTCATAGGTGACTCCATAGTCAGACACACTGACGTCCCACTCACCAGGCTGAACAAGGAGAGGGTCACAGTAAGCTGCCTATCGGGCGCTAGAATCCACCACATAACACAAGCACTCGGGTCACTCCACAGCAAGTACAAATATGACACAGTCATTGTCCATGCTGGTGTGAATGACCTGAGACGTACCTCCCTGGACTACATGAAAAGAGACATAGAGGAGCTCTCTGATTATGTAACCCAGGCAGGTATGACCCTGACCCTGAGCAGTATCCTTCCTTCACCAAGAATGATGCCACAACATAGAGACAAGATGATCAGCTTTAACAATTGGCTTAATTTCTGGTGTCATTCAAAGGGGATCCAGTGTCTGTCTGCCTGGGATGACATGCTTGACAAGCCACGCTGCTTCGTAAGGGACGGCTTGCACCTGTCACCCCTGGGATTCCGGATATTGGCTAAGGCTCTTGCCACCCCCATAGTGCCTTTTTTAGGCAAGGCTCAAATTCTAAACATACCACCCTAGAAAACAAAAATGGGAAGAAACTAAGGGTAATGCTGCTCAATGCCAGAAGTCTAAATCTCAAAATGCACGCACTCGAGGCCCTTCTCAGTATGGAGAACATCGACATCTGTGCTGTGACTGAAACCTGGTTCAAGGCTCCTGAGAGCACCCCGGCACTATCAGGTTTTACCTCATATCATGCTCCGCCCCAAAGCCCAGACCACACCACAAAAGGAGGGGTGTATCCATATTCATCAAGGATACCCACACCTCCAGGTTGGTGGCAACGCACGAAGCATCGGAAACCATCCAGGTGCAATTAACCATAGGAAAAACTGCTCTACAATTTGTAGCATGCTACAGGCCACCCTCTCAAACTCAGGAACCCCACACAGCCTTCCTGAAGACACTGGAGGGTATAAATGTATCTCCAAACACCATTATATTGGGTGACTTCAACTACCCGAATATAGACTGGGAACATTACTCAAGCCCCAACTTTCTAGCCCAAAGGTTCCTGGAGTTCATAAATTCAAATGCCATGGAGCAACTAGTCACCATTCCCACAAGAGGAGAAAATATACTAGATCTCATCATCACAAACACGGGGACAAAATGCTCCACACCGGAAGTATATCCCTCATTGGTGAGATCAGATCACAAACGTATCTCACTGGAAATCCACATCCCGCCCCCACCCCAAACAAAAAAGACCACAGTGAAGAACTTCTCTAAAGCAAACTTCACACTACTCAAGACTGGTGTGGTATCCTTCAAGGCCCCCGAGCCAGTGGAAACCACAACCCAAGCTGCGGAAGCCCTTACAAATGCCTTCTACGAACACCTCCAGGACTGCATGGATCAGGCAATCCCTAATAAAACCAAGACTCTTTCCACCAAGGGCAAACGTCCAGTCTGGTGGACCCCAGCCATAAACAAACTTTACAACAAGAGGAGAAAGCTGTTACATGATAGAGCAAAATCCATAAAAGAGAAGACACCCTTGATCATTATTAGTAAAAAAATACGAGCACTCATAAAATCATCCAAGGCCAACTTTGAGAGAAAAATTGCAATAGATTCAAAAGACAATCATAAGGCCTTCTTCAGCTATGTTAGAAACCTGGGTGGAAACTCCCAGATATGCGCAGAATTAGTCCAAAATGATACAAAAATCACTGAACCCACAGACATTGCCAACATACTGGCAGACAGGTTCAGTGCAAACTTCACCCCCCTCTCCCCCAAAAGGAGAGATAACTATCCCAGTGGAGTGTAGCCTCCCAGACATCTCAAATGCGCAGGTGAAAGCTGCTCTCTCTAAAGCTAAAAACACAGCATCAATGGGACCGGATGGTGTCCCCGGCTGTGTGCTACACGAACTCAACGAGGAACTAAACCCACATATAAGGCAGCTGTTTAATCTTAGCCTTACCACAGGATACGTGCCCAAGGAGTGGCGTACGGCAACTGTGGTCCCACTCCACAAAGGCGGTACCTCTACGAACCCTGGTAATTACCTCCCCATAAGCTTAACAAGCCTGGTCTGCAAAGCTATGGAGAGGATCATAATGGAACTCATAAACAAAGACATAGGGGACTTGCAGACATTGGACCCGACCCAGTTTGGCTTTGTCAAGGGCAGATCATGCCTTTTGAACTTGGTCGACTTCTTCGAAACAGTCAACAAGGCCATTGATGAGGGAAAGGCAGTCCATACAGCCTACCTTGACCTTGCAAAAGCTTTCGACACAATACCCCACTCGGGTATTATAGAGAAACTTACCAGCTTAAATGTAAACCCTTATGTCACAAGATGGGTTGCAAACTGGCTAAAGGACAGAACCCACAGGGTTAGAGTTGCTGGCGCCATGTCAGACTCCAAGCCGGTCACAAGTGGTGTCCCACAGGGCTCAGTCCTTGGCCCCCTGTTGTTCGGCATCTACTTCTCAGAAGTACAGGCAAACATAGGAGGACTATGGCTGACAAAGTTTGCAGATGACTGCAAACTGGGCGCCATAGTGGAAAGTTCATCGGGCACAGATATCCTTCAGAGGGGTCTCACGGAAACTGATAACTGGTGCCAGAGCCATGGCCTGAAGTTAAATGCCAAAAAATGTATAGTCATACCCGTCGGGAAAAACAAGGTAACCCCAAGCTACCATATAGGTGGCAATCCATTAAGCACAGAAGAGGTTATCAGGGACCTGGGGACCCAGGTTGACAGTGGCCTTTCTTTTGACACTCACATTGCTAAAGTGGTTAGAAAGACCTTCTACATTGCCCACCTGATCATGAAGGGATTCACATCCAGATCAAGTGAGGTCATTGTTCCCCTGTGCTCTTCAATTATCAGACCAATGATAGAGTACAATGCCCCATTCGGGATGTATCTCACCCGACACCTGCAGCAATTGGAGAGACCCCAAACGTTCCTCACCAAAAGGATAAAGGGACTCCAAAATCTGTCATATGCTGCAAGACTGAAGAAACTCCAGCTCTATTCAGTCGCATACCGCCTGCTCAGAGGTGACCTGTGCCTGACATACAAGGCCATGTCCAACCCGGAATTAATGGACATGCTCCACCTCAATAAATCCAAATCTACCAGATCCACTAGAGCAAGTGACTTAAACCTTAGCACGGATATAAATAGGACATGCTGGAGGGATAGATTTGTCACCCAGAGACTCCCTATGCTGTGGAATAAAATCCCGGTCCATGTGAGGCAGAGCACCTCGCTGGCTCTGTTCAAGAGAAATCTTGACCGGTGGATGGGAGATCATAGGTTTACCCTGGGAATCATCTCTGTGTCACTGCTGGACAGAGGCACAACAAACTAATGGGCACAGTATTTTTTAACATAAGGGGTGGCGTAAGCCACAAAACTTTGGGCTAGGCTTATAAATGCCTTAGGGCAGATAGCCTAGTATAAACCTATGAACCTAAACCTATAGGAAACCTCCAAACACTGGACCCAACCCAATTCGGCTTTGTCAAGGGCAGGTCATGCATAATGAATGTTGTGGATTTCTTTGAGAAAGGCACTAAGGCCATGGATGAGGGTAAAACAGACCATACCACTTATCTCAACCTGGCCAAGGCATTTGACACAATTCCCCACTCAGGTATTATAAATAAACTCACAGAACTGGGCATAAATCCCTATGCCAATAGATAGACAGCCAATTTATTTATTTATTTTATTTTATTTAACATTTGTTTGCCAGGATAGTCTGGTTGGACAACAAATGTCCATTTTCAGTGGAGTCCTGGGGAGGAAAGCTCCAGAAGTTTACAGAGAGAAAAATTTACAAAAGAGAAATTACAGAGTAATAGCATACAGGAGTCTATATCATATGAGCGAATCACGCAAATTTTGAACGCTCATAATATCGAACATACCAGACCTCGAACTTCCTATTGTGGGGGGCTGCACCCCCACACCCCTGCTAAATATATATTCCACCTCCAAGATCACACTGCAGAGAGGAAAGAGCAAATATCCCATTCTTCACTGTACCGCAATCTCAGAAAAAGCACTTTGAACTGGTACATTTGATATTATGAGCATTCACAATTTGTGTGATTCACTCATATGATATAGACCGAGCATACAGATGTGTTGACATTATGGTAGTTAATATACAATATGAGGACATTACCCCATTTGTATGAACATATAAATGTACTATATATATATATATATATATATATATATATATATATATATATATATATATCTATAATGAGAGTAGATAAGAACCTCAGTAGAGTATTGCAAGATATTTCTAAATTGAATAAGAGTATATAATATGGTTAAGTTTCCATATATACATTCAAGCAAATATATATATATATATATATATATATATATATATATATATATACGCATATTTATATATATATATATATATATATATATATATATATATAATATATATGGGTCCCCTTCAGAATTTCGAATCTTAAAACTTCTAAACCCATGTGATCGAAGACCATATGTTCGAAGTTTTAAATCTTCGAAACTCTGAATAGGGATCGGCATACAGCGCAGACCAGGAGATTTCCCTTGTCCTTGCTGGAGTGCAATCTCAGAGTTGGTATATTTAAGTTGTGGGGGGATGCCTATACACAGTTTATTTTTTGTTGATTGCATTTTGCAGGTGTACTGCACATTTTCGAACATTCAAATGTTCGATCATATGGTCTTGGCCATGTGGAATTCAAACATTTGAACATTCGATCATGTGAAGTAGACCCTTATATATATATATATATATATATATATATATATATATATATATATATATCTATACACATGTACATACACTCATATATAGGTAATTACACACATATAAAGAAGCTTAGTTAGAGCATGTTGTGCAATAGTATTGGTGAATTTGAGTAGGGCAGTGGTGGTGCTGTGGGATGGGCAGAATCCGTGTTGGGTTATGGAGAGAAGGTTGTTGGTGAGGAGATAGGAGAGGAACTGGAGATGAATGCATCTTTCTAGGATCTTAGAGAGGTGTGAAAGGATTGTAATTGGTTGATAATTGGAAGGGTCTAGCGAGGGGCCACCTTTGTGGAGTGGTATGATATATCAGGTTTTCCACAGGGATGGGACTCTGTGTTCAGTGATGGAACTATTAATTAGAAGTGAAATGGGATAGGCTGTAGTTGTGAATGCAATTTGGAAGTATTCAGCAGGAAGGTTATTGGCTGCAAGGGTGGTTGGTTAGAGTTTAGCTAGGAGTTTTTGGCTTATGGACAGGGCACATGTGCTTAAGTGGGTGAATCTGGATCAAGCAAGAGGCCAGTTATTAGTGTGCCAAAGGGCTCAGTGCTGGGACGACTCTAGTTCAGAATATACTTCTTTGAAGTTAAGATTAATGTAGAAGACCTCTGGATAACAAAGTGTGCCAACAACTGCAAGCTGGGGGCAATCACTGAATACTGGTCTAGATCAGACAAATGATTGGTGCCAGAACCATGGCCTAAAACTAAATGCAAAAAAATGCATCATCATACCCTTTGGGAAATCAAATACCCTACAAATGACAGCATCAATAGCACACCTCTAAGAGTAGACTCAGAGGTGAGAGATCTAGGTACACAGATAGATTGTAGCATGAACTTTGACTGCCATTTGTCCACAGTGGTGAGGAAGTCCTTCTATTTGCACAACTTATAAGTAAACATATGGCATCCATATCTAAGGGAAGTATAGTCCCATTGTACTCAGCTCTCTTCAGACTAATAATTTAGTTCAATGCACCATTTAGCATGCACTTCACTAGGCACTTACAGCAGCTGGAGTGATCTCAGAGGTTCCTCACTAAGAAAATACAGGGTGTAAACAACACATCCTATGTGGACAGACTAAAAGCCGTATCCCTTTACTCTGCCTCTTACCAACTATTAAGGTGTGACCTATGCCTGATCTACAAGGCACTCACAAATCCATCCTTGATGGAGCTGCCACACATCTGCAAGTCAAACAGTATCAATCTAGGGATCTAAACTTAGTCAGCGACACAAACAAAACATGTTGGAGAGACAAATATGTGTCTCAGAGATTGACCCTTCTTTGGAACAGGCTTCCTATTCACATTAAGCAGAGGCCTTCCTTGGCCCTCTTCAAATGCAGTTTGGATCAATGGATGGGGATTCACAAATTCGCACCTGAGGTAGTGCCTATATCCCTATATTATGGACAGTGACAACCTCTAAGATACTCAATACATGGGCAAAAATCCATGCCATCTTCTTTCCCCTAGCTGTCATATTTTGGGTAAAATTGGGTTATACTGGCTTGGCTTTTAAGGGCTCTTAAGCCGTTAAATAGTAATCTCCTATGAACCTATATATGTTTTCTTTTTGACAATTTTTATTCACGCCAATAATACATAAATGGTCAAGTCTCTTTCTTCCCTTAAACCTAACTTCTCCTTCTTAACATTATTATGCATGTATAGTTCCCAACGATTCCATTTATTTCTATAATATTTGCTCCTTCTCTTTTCTAAACATCCAACCTGCAATACTTTAATTTCCTTTACAATATTCAAAAGCTCCACTACAGTTGGTTTAGCTTTGGTTTTCCATTTTCTAATAAATGTTTTTTTTGGCTGCCAATATCATTAAACTTAGTAAGGCCTTATTATGCCTGGTCAAGTCAAATCCTATACTCAGCTCAAAAGAATCATTTCCTTAGTTACTACCATTTGTTTCCGAAACATTTTTGTGAATATACTCTATGGAATTTCTAAAATCTATGATCTTGTTACATACATTGACAAGTAACATGTTTTCAGCACAGAAGCAGCAGAGACCTAAAACACAGTCCACAAGAGATACACAAAGGTCTGCAGTCCTGTGGTAAGAGATATATGTGCAGCGTCACACACAATTATCTCCCTTTTTGAATGCAGCCATGTGGATAACATGACCAGGTGGCTATTTGTGTTACAACAGGCAGCTACAGATGTACCTTACTGTGCTCAAAGTACTGCTAACATACACAGCGACCAGATGAAAACAGTGTACTGATGGAGGACAGCATCTGCCAATATCCAGGCATCCCTAACCTTCATACCACTAGCATTTATAACACATTGCACTCATGCTCTTGTTTACATACACACCTCTCAGGGGCTGGCAACAAGACTGACACAGGGAAACTAACAGCCTCCTAATATGCAGGCAGCCATTGCCTTTGTAATACAAACACTTGTACTTGAAAGAGGCATAGGTGACTTTTGTAGTGCTTGGGATTGATTTCTGTATTTTCACCTCACCTCCCCGTTGATTCATTAAAAGGGTAAAAAAAGGCCCAATACATTGTCTTGATATGCTAAACAGGCAGCCAGATACATTCTCCCTCCCTCCTGCTCCAGCTCTTCATTGGAAAAGCAAAAAAAAAATAAAAAAAAAAAAGGTCCAATCCATTGTACTGCCACTCTAAATACACACTCCCTCCCTCCCACAGCTCTTCACTAGTAAAGCCAAAAACAAAAACAAAATTAAACACGTCCCCTCTATCCTCCAGCTCTTTATTGGAAGACCAAAAGAAAAAAAAAAGATCTGATATATTACGTTGGCATTCCAGTCTAAACAAACTCCCACTCCATCAGATGAACAATGTAAGACAAAACAAAAATTGTTCAGAAATGCCAGTACAGAAAAGAAGAATGCAGGAACTGCACTTTACTATCAATTCCCCTAACACCTTGCAAATGGGGGCAACTACCCCCTTTGCCCTATTCTATGCTGCATATTCATGGATCAGTGCATATACACCCCCTAACAGGAGATGGCAGCCCAGTGACACAGGATGACTAAACACTCCACATCCATGCAACTCTAGACAGAGTGCAGAGCACATGAGACCTGCATGCTGTACTCATCCCTGTGTACTCGAAAACGTGTCCATGTACTGGCCTATGTTCACACTGATATAGCTTACTCTGTGCACTCTCACATGCCTTTCCATTTGATGCTATCTGTTCCCCTAGGTATAGGCAGATGTTGGACAGGTTCTGCCATGCAAAGAGTAATGCTTTACTGCAGGCAGTCAGGGCACATGAGCAGCATATGTTTACTGGAGGGGTGCCCACCAGCCTCTATATAACCATGTCTGGGAACCTGTGGTGCATAACGTCAATGTTGTAGGTGAGAGGAACTACACTATATATCAGAGTCAGAAATGTATAAATGACATGGCATGAAGGACCACAAAGAAGGCATGGAGCATAGCTGGGAGCACCTTGCAGTAGAGTGTGGCTCGCCATCAAACTCAACTTTCACAGAGGAAAAATCTTTTCTGGCATCTCTGCATAGTGATACTGATGGGACAGGAATTATACTGTCACTGGGGTAGCCATATCACACATATTCCCACATATATCTCATGGAGACCAGACAGCAGAGCATACTGGCTATCCACTAATATAACACTGCATCTAGTAACCACTTCATCTATCCCAACAGGTACATTGGTCATTCTGACACAGGAGACTGCTATCACAGACAAATGTACATTTAGGTTATGGGGATGTAGTTGACCATAGCATGCAAATCATGAAGCATTGATAATGTAGACAAGAAGTTATTACATGCTATATTATGCCCTTGTATCAAGAGAGAGCACTGCCTGTTCAGGCTGGGCATCTACAACAGCCTAAGGGCAGTCTTGGGGTCTGATGATGACATATCCACGTACAATGAATTACTTTCACATAACATCAGAACTGGAACTATCTGTTGCACTTCTAGGTGGGAATACACCCACAAGGCAGCATAATGTGGGCTTCCCACATATAGAGGCACACACATACCCCCCAACATTCTGCACACAATGGTTTTATACCGAGTACTAATTCTGTGGTTCTCTCCACTTTCATTGATGTCACAACCACCAACAGTGGTGGCCCACAGCATCAACCACCCTTGACATGACTGCCACTCTTGGTCTTAACTGACAGTTGTGCAGAGCTGAAATACAGACATAATCTGCTGGTACACATGTGGGAATGGAGATGGTTTTGCTGTGGGTGGCTTTTGGGAGAAACCAGGACAAAATGCTATTATTGGCTTTGTATGATCCATAGTAGGCTATAGGGCCACAATGACCACTCCCTGAGAATGATAGCCAGTGCTATCATTGGTGCCTTGCACCCCAGTTTGACCTCCGGACATGGGGATATGTGTGTGTGTGTGTGTGTGTGTGTGTGTGTGTGTGTGTGTGTGTGTGTGTATGCTTGTACCCATGGTGGACACAACACATATCAACCATCACAAAGTATACAGTTTGCTGCTGCCATGATTGAGATTCTCACATTCATCCTCAGGTCAAAGACAGGGTCAGCCATGATAAAAGGACTCTTGTGGAAGGCCACATCTTGTGAATGCACTACATCTCATGCCCAGGGCTCATGCTGTAGGTCCTAGAGTGCCTCTACCACAATCCCCCATTGCAGGCTCCATACTGCATGGACTTGTAGTGACAAGCCTATGCCCACCTCACCAGTGTGAAGGTCATATCTGACACAGTTATCTCCCCTCTCAGTGACTCCCATTTCTCATCAGTTGACCTGCAGCCCCTCACTGTATGGTATTGTACATTGCCAAGTGTCACTCTGTCCCCAGGCATGTCTGCAAATAATAATAATGGCTGTGACCCATATCACCCCCCCCCCAAGTGTGTGGTTTAAGTAGAAATGTCTGATGCACAGTGTGACTTGACTATGCATGGCCCAGCATATCCATTATATGACACTACATGCATAACTGTATTGTGTGTGATACCTCACTGCACGAGTCTATATTAGTTCATAGAAATATGTAATCATCAATGGCTAAACAGCAAAATTCATTACAGCAAAGCATGGAATTTTTCCCAGGGTTAAGAACCCCTGGGCCTTCAGCACAACTTTGCCCTTTTCCCCACTGTAGTGCAATCTCTGAGTTGGTGTATATATATATATATATATATATATATATATATATATACATGTATATATATATATATATATATATATATATACACATTTATGTATATATATATATATATATATATATATATATATATATATATATATACACACATGTATGTATATATATATATATATATATATATATATATATATATATGGGTCTATTTCATTTGCCCTAACTTCCAGTTGACTGACACCCATTTGCCTGAGACCAAATGACTGAAATTTCATTTGACGGACACTTCATTTGACCGACACTTCATTTGACTGACAAGTATTATTGGCAAGTAAATGGAATATGTCTCCTTCCCCATTGTAGTGCGGCCCTGGAGTCAGAATATATAGTTAGGGGGGGTGTGGGGCACAGCCTCCCACTTAATTTCATATTATATTGTTTGGTTTTGCTTTCATATTGCTTAGTAAAACAAAAGTAAGTGGGTGGCTTTGTCCCCCACATCCCCCATTGTGGAGGGCTGTGCCCCCCACTCCCCCCTAACTATATGTTCTAACTCCAGGGTCGCACTACAGTAGGGAAGGGGACATATTCCATTTACTTGCCAATAATACTTGTCAGTCAAATTAAGTGCCGGTCAAATGAAATTTCAGTTAAATGGTGTCGAGCAAATGGGTGTCAGTCAATTGGAAGTTAGAGCAAATGAAGTAGACCCATATATATATATATATATATATATATATATATATATATATATATATATATATATATATATATATATATATATATATTAATACTATATTTTTATATTAATTTAATATTTTTGTATTATTTTCTGTTAGTCTTTTCCCAAACATCTTTAGCTGGCACAACAAAATTATTTTTAAAAACACTATATAGTTAACCTTATCATGTCTGCATAAGTATGGGTTTAGCTGAACCAAGAGTCCCAGTCTTTGTAAAACGTCCAATTTATTTAATGACACAAAATACTTCAACCAACAAGATGTCCACAGATATAAGATACTAAGCGCTTTCACCCATCAAGCTGGGCATCATCAGAGTACACTGAACATATTGGAAATCATCCCTTTTATACTTTAAAAGTGCCCTTAATCAAATAATTAAATAATTAACTAATCAATAAGTTAGAACAGAGTGTTTCTTAAAGGTATTACAACCTTTTTCAAACATTGTTCTTAAATTAAATTATTATTAGACAACATTTGTGTTTGTACAAGAGGTTCTCCAAAATAAAAAACAACAATCAAATTGTTATAAAATTCTAAAATATTTATAACAATTTTATAACAATTTGATTGTTGTTTTTTATTTTGGAGAACCTCTTGTACAAACACAAATGTTGTCTAATAATAATTTAATTTAAGAACAATGTTTGAAAAAGGTTGTAATACCTTTAAGAAACACTCTGTTCTAACTTATTGATTAGTTAATTATTTAATTATTTGATTAAGGGCACTTTTAAAGTATAAAAGGGATGATTTGCAATATGTTCAGTGTACTCTGATGATGCCCAGCTTGATGGGTGAAAGCGCTTAGTATCTTATATCTGTGGACTTCTTGTTGGTTGAAGTATTTTGTGTCATAAAATAAATTGGACGTTTTACAAAGACTGGGACTCAAGGTTGCCGCTTTCTTTTAGCTTACAAGTCTACTTTTTAAGTTTGTTTGTTTAGCTGAACCAATTCATGTGTGGGTGCACAGTTTACCTCTATAGATTTTGTAATATTTTTATTTACTTTATATCCTGAAATGACCTGAAAATGTCTCAGAATCTTCCACAACACCTAAATGTCATTTTTATGGCTTTTGAAATGTTCTTTCTCTGGCTTCATCAAATACAAAATAGTACTATCTGCATACAAGGCACATTTTATTGATTTCCACACTAGCTATATCCTGAATTTGTGAATACCTTGTTTTCCTTACTAATAGCTCAAAATGTAAAGCAAATAATGTGGGGGGGGGGTGAAATCCCTGCCTGGTTCCACTGTTCAAACAACGCTTGTCTGGGAGGTGTTCTCTCACCTTAAGTTCTGTGACCCTTCATATATCCTCCTTATTAACCCTATTCTATCAGAGAACACAAATGCTATGTCACTCTACTCAGATATACCAGCTAACACTATCAAATGCTTTTTCTGAATCAAGTCTCATCAACAATAGCCATATTTTCTTGCTTTCTGCTTAGCTCTGCATCAACCTTTTCCTAATGTTGCCAAATGTTTGCCTCCTGTCTACAAAACCAAACTGATCCATATGTATCAATTCTGGAAACATCTGTGCCATTCTCTTAGCTAATATAGGCATAATATGCTGCAGTAATACTTTAAAATGAAAACGGGCCCATATAAAGCCAGATCTGAAGGGTCTTTACCATCTTACAGCAATACCACTATCACTTTCTTCCAAGATGTGGTACCATCCCCCAACACACACTTTTAAAATATTGTTGTACAAAGCCATCCAAATCTTTGTCACTCTCAACTCTCCTAACTTTCAAATTTTCATAAGAATAACACCTGTTCTTGAAGACGTCCCTGTTGATCAATTATACATCATCTCTTTGTATCTTAGCTAATAATTGTTGAGACTCATATTCCAGTAACCTTGGCATAATCAAGTCTTCCATAAATTTCCGTTCGTGCCTTTTATTGTTTTCCCCATTCCTCTGCTTTAAACAAATTCTTGTAAAAATTCTGAGATCTCTGGTTATTTTCTTATCATAGGCTCACTGTGTTTGTCTACAACTCTTTCTTTTGTCTAAGTTGTGATAAAACATTGTGCTAACACATTTTTGTGCTTTAGAGTTGCTGTCAAAACTAGTCTCTTAACAGCAATCTTTAACACTCCCTTATTTTTCCTTTAGCACTCTGCCCAGCTTCTTGTTCTGTGAGATTTCCCTTATGCAATACTTTAACCATTGTCTGAATAATTCCTATTACTTCCTTCCCATATCTCTTTATTTCTTAATTACATCATACTTTTAAAAGTCAGTTTTCATTTTATCCCACTTACTAGCTATTCCTTCGGAAGTAATGTTTTGCTTTCCCTAATAACTCTCAATTTGTATCCACTATCCATTATTAAATTCCTCTCTTTTTAAGTAGGAAAGCACAAGTGTCTCATTTTTACATCATTACCCTTCATCTTTATCTTAGTCTCATTTGGTGCATGAGCTGATATAATTATTCATTGAGTCTCAAAGCCTTCAATTAAACACTCATGCTCTTGCAAAATATAACTTCTATCCAGTCTATCCCAGTTATTGTATCTTGGGGAATTATATGTAAATTCTTTCTGATTTCCTGCTACTGAATTCACATCCTCCATACAAATATTCTTATATGTTTCTTCAGCAATCTAGCCTCTCTTGTAATATTTTTCCTTCATAGTCCCCAGATATCATATTGCAAATCTGGTTTCACTCCCCACACATAAATAATATTTATTTGTCTGCTTACAGTTAAAATGTAACTCAAACATAATAATAATTTACAAACCACATTAAATAAAATGATGTATGAATGATTATTAAAATATTCTTCTTGTTAATAGGAATAGTAAGAGCATTTAAGCATGATATTAAAGTCGTGCAAATCATTAATCACTGTATTAGATATTAATTCACCAAATCCAGATAGCGACACTAGATAATGACTCCATATCCAATTTGAATTTAAATTCTTCCAAAACTATCCACTTTGTATCTGTCCACCCTGAAAGTGAAAGCCATCAATGACAATCCAAGAACACCTGGTTTAAAATAAAACATCGATTGGCCAGCATCAGTACCCAGCTCCAGTCCATCTATGACCAATCAACTATACAGCCTACAGTCAACTCCATGGTCAAAAGTCCACAGTCCCATACTTGAAGTCAGATACCAATCTAATCAAAATGTATCTCTGAACATTCTAGAATGATATTTGTCACTTGTTTATCCCTAATACATATAACAAGAAGACTTGGGGTTTTGTTCAGATGCTTTAATACATACAAACACATCAGGATAGATAGCAGCATCATTAAATACGAACAAACTAGTTAACAAACAGAGCTTACATACATACATGCTTACATCTCAACAGCTAACTACAAAATGGCAGTCAGGCTTGCATGTGCTCAGTATTTATAGTCTAGTGCAAGGCCTTGGATAGCTACTTAAAGGTATATACACACAAATTGATCTATATTCTCCCTCTTAAAAAGATTGCCCTTTGAAAAAACAATATTAGAGTCAGGCTTGCATTACTATGTTCATCAGAAACAAAACACAATATTCATGTCCAAGTTGCTTCATATATGCTATAGGGTTTAGAGATTCGAACATATCTCGTGACATAACAGTTGGGACTAGATTTAGCAACAGGGACAGTCTACAGTGCCCAACTCTTATCAGTAACGTCTGGATTTGTCATAGGAACAGGAATGTCCTCTGGAACTTCCTGTTTAATTGGAACACTGGACAACTGTCTCTGAGATAAACAGTCTCTCTCACAGGCTATATGCTGCGGCATAGGTTTGGACGCTGGCCTCAAATGTTTCTGATTCCACCTAAAAGTTGCTCCTTCTAATTATATAATGTACAATCTTGGCTCAGGACCAGTATTTTTCATGACACCAATCTGATCATGACCACTGGATGTCTGCATCCTTACCATCCTTCTCCCTCCCATAGTTGATTCAGTGGTTTACTTGTCTTATCATAGTAGGACTTTTGGGATAGGCGTTTCTTCAACAGATTGGCTTTCACTTATCTGCTGCTCTTGACACATGGAGCCAACAATTGACTACTGATTGGTAAGGTGGTTCTGGTGTGTCTCAACAGATGTCTCTGAGCAGGTGAACCAAGATGTTTATCACGAGGAACATTTCTGAGATTAAAGAGATTCAAGAACACATCATTATTGTCTCGTTTAGACTTCTTAAGTAACTGTTTTGCACTTTGCACTGCGTGTTCTACCAAACCATTTGACTGCAGGTAATCTGGACTACTTGTGACATGAGTAAAGTCTCATTCTTCAGCAAATCTTTTGAACAGTTAGCTTATAAACTGTGTGCCATTGTCAGAAATAACTTTGTGTGGACTTCCCTGAACAGCACAATGAAGCTTTATCTTAGTAATGACAGTACTAGATGCTAGGTTAGGAAGTCAGTCAATCTCACACCAACTGGAGTAAGAGTCTACTAACACCAAATAATGCTGACCATTCCACTCGACAATATCAGTGGCTACTGTCGACCAAGGTAGTTCTGGAATCTGGTTAAGCTGAACTGGTTCTTTCTGTTAATGAGGCTTAGTACTATTACATACTGAGCAAGATGAAAGTGCTCTCTCAATGTCTTGTGACATAGAAGGCCAAAATACTATCTCTCTTGCCCTTCTTTTGGTAGATTTGGTTCCTGGGTGACCATGATGCAAGACAGCAATGTACTCAGGTTGGAAGGACATTGGAAGAATTACTTTCAGACCTTTCATAATGATACTTTTGTCAGACAAAATCTCATCTCTGTATGGAAAATAAGGTTGCACTTTAAGAGGTAAGCTAGATTGCTTTGACGGCCATCCTTGACTGATAAAGTGGTTGAGACTCTGTAAAACTGGATCTGTAGCTGTGTTATCTCAGCTCATCAAGATGTGTGAAAGAAAAATTTCTCACTTCCATGACTTCAGAATCATCAACTCACTGGAAACCTTGATTGTCGTTCTGTTCGGTGGTATTTCTAGGTGATCTGGATAATGTATCAGCAAGATAAAGAAGTCTGCCTTTCTTGTAGACAAGATTGGAATTGGGGTCTATATCAGAATCTCAAAGTCTGACAATATCGAACACGATATTGTCGGTACGAGATTACCAAAAGCGCACATCGAACGTTTAAATGGAAATCTCCATAAGGGGAGATTTCCTTTTACTTCAATATTGTGTGATCTCAGAGTTGGTATATTTAAGTAGCGGGGGGTGTGGGGGGTGCAGGGGGCCTTGCCCCCCTGTGTAAACACTTTAGTTTAATTTTTTTGTTTTAGTCTTTTTTTTATAACCGTTCGATGGTTTAAGACTTCGATGCTTAAAGTTTGATCTTTATGCATTTGAAGTATTAAACCTTCAAGGTTATAATATAGACCCTTGGAATTGTACTTTTGCAATCTCAGCATCATACATTGCAGGCTGGCTGGAGCTGAATGCATTGGCTTTCTCAGGATCATGACTAACGGTTGGTGGTCTGTTTCAGTCTGGATAGGTCAACCATAAACATAATCATGGAACTCTGAACATGCAAACACAATTGCCAAAAGCTCTTTCTCAATCTGGGCATACTGCAGTTCAGTTTGGGTAAGAGTTCTCGATGCATAGGCAACAGGTTGATCCTCTTGTAGAATGACTGCACCGAGACCAAATTCCAAAGCATCACAGGAAAGTGTCACTGGTTTGCAAACATCATAGTATCTGAGCGTAGGTGGACTAGCAATTCTGTGTTTCAGGACATCAAATGGTCTTTGGTCTTGCTCTAACCAAGACCAGGATACATCTTTACATGTCAGGTCTCTGAGTGGTGCTGAAAGTTGGCTCAGGTCTAGAATGAACTTGCCTAGATAGTTAACCATGCCAAGAAAACGTTGCAGGGCTTGAACAGTGTCTGGAGCAGGCATCTCGAGAATGGCTATTTGTTTTGAAGGATCTGGTCATAAGCCTGTACTTGTAAATAAATTACCAAAGTAAGGAACTTCTTGTAGCCTAAATTTGCATTTCTGTGGATTTAGCTTAAGGTTCACTTGACATGCTCTTTCTAAAACTTTTCCGAGGTTTCTGTCATGTTCTGCTGCATCACGACCTACTACCAGTATGTCGTCTACTATAATAGCACAAGGATACCCAGAAAAATTTTGCTCCATTGCACATTGAAAGACTTCACTTGCAGAATTTATCCCAAATGGCATTCTCAAAAATCTGTACCTGCCAAACGGAGTACTGAGCCTAGTGAGCAACGAGGAGTTTTTGTCAAGCTGAATTTGCCAAAATGAACTCTTTGCATCTAAGACAGAAAAAAATAGTGGCATTTGGCATCAAGGCCGTGACTTCAACTGTGCACATTGGATGATGAGGTCTTTTTAGTGCTTTGTTCAAATCTCGTGGATCAATACATTTTCTGATGTCATCTGAACTTTTCTTATGAGCTACCACCATGAAAGATACCCATTCAGTCAGACTTTCCACTGGAGAAATTACACCTTGTTGCACCATTCTTTCTAACTCGGCTTTGACTCTGTCCTGCATGGCTATAGGAACTTTATGTGCTGGCCTGATAGCGGGACTGACCTCTCGGTATAACTTCACGGAGTACACAACTGGAAGTTTGCCTAGTTTGTCTTTGCAAAGATCATCATAGGTAGAAAAAAAATGTGCTGGCAAAATTAGAGTAGTGGTCTTTTAAGCTAACATGGTGGACTTCCTTATTAAATGAAAGCAATCCCATTTTCAAACTGCCTCTGAGCCCTAATAACGACCGAATGTGCCTCTTGATAGAATAAAACGTCATAGCTTCTTCCACTCTGCTGAAAGTAACATGAAAGCACTACTAAGGCTTCAGTTTGAATTTCTTCACCTCCATAAGCAACAAGTTTCGTACACCTTGCCAAATCAAACCTTTCACCAGTGCAAAAGTAAGATGTAGAATGCCTCTTACTATACTTAAAACTTTGAGCTCTTCACTCACTCTTCCCTTTATGCCCTGGTGTGTGTGTGTGTGTGTGTGTGTGTGTGTGTGTGTGTGTGTGTGTGTGTGTGTGTGTGTGTGTGTGTTTGTTTGGCAGGTAGCTGATGGAGTTTTAAACCTGGACCTGTGAGGTGGATCCTGTATCCACCATTTAGTCGCATACTATTAGAACCATGGAGTTGTGAGAAGGAAACCCTTTCACTTGCATTGTGCCATGTGCATAACATTACTTTTTGCTAATAATGCCATTCCACTAATATTGGTTTGTTACCTGGATATCAGAATTGAACTCTGGTCTACTGAGGTAGAAATTGGCCACTGGACCATCTGATCAAATCAAAAAACAAATCTTGCCTTCTACTTTAGTACTGTCAGCATGAGTATCTGAGTTGAAGTTCAGGACTGAACCTTGCAGCTGTGAGGTGGGTGCATGTGTAGAACTACTGAGCTTATTCTATTTTTTTCCACTTTGATAATACTGATTTATATCATAAATGTTGTCTGCAAATATAAGAAAGTAGCAAAAGGTTAATTCTGCAGGCTCTGTTTCCAAAAGTGCATGAATATATTAGTACTGAGCAGGGGTATCAATTTCCGTTTAATTTGACAAGAAACTCTAACAATGGATAAACAGTACAACATAAAGCATGATAACATCACAGCACATTCATTAAATTTCATATCCAATAAGACAGCTGTGGACTGACAGAAATAAATTACAAAAACAGAGTTTTAGCAGCCAGTATTCTTTTTAAGAAGCATAAAAAGCCAAAGCTCTGAAACAGCAACCAGCCTCAGCTATCTGATAACGGAAATGGCAGAAGAGAGAAGAATGGCATATTTAATTTGCTTAAGATGGTCTTGAAATATTAATAGATGTGTAGATGTGAGATGCCAAGGGGAAAAACGTAGTGGCTGAAAACAGAGACTCTTTCATCAGACCACTACAAAATGGAATATCATCATCAAACATCAATAATCGCGGTAAAACTCCTGAAACCTGTCAGCTTTCAGCTTGGAACTAAGTAAAAGCACTGCTCATGTGACTATATCTAGTCAAGAACGTGACATATCTTTTCCTGGGGTTGAAGAGCTGCCAGGTGTTTATGGAGTGAAGGGTAATATAACAGATCTGGATACTTCTGAGAAAATGACACAGGCTTTGCAGGAAAAAAAAACTTTGTGGTATTACAATTAATGGCAATCCTCCATGACTGGCAAAAATGAATTTGTGAGTTTATAGTGACCAGCTCAAGTGCCTGAAGAATTTATCAAATTTAATTCTGTAATTACTCAAGCATTTTTATTATGTTCCCATACTTTTCATCCTCTTAGAACAAGAAATCTGGACAAAGTCTAAAATAATGGTGGCACAAAGGCCCAAAAACAAGGACAGATTTTAAACATTGCTCTTAGAAACTTAGAAGGTTGCTAGAATAACATGATATGTGTTGGCCTGCATTTTTTGAAGGATATGAAGACTGAAAAGGGTGGCATAGCAGATAGCATTGTTGTCTCACAGCAAGAGGTTCCCCAGTTCAATTCTCAAATGGGGTGCCTTCTGTGCATAGTCTGTATGTCCTCCCTGTGTTCACATGGGTTCCTTCCCCACATTCCAAAGAATTCAGTAGGTGGATTGGGCACTCTAAACTGGCTGTAGGTTTGAGTGTGCATGCAAGTGTGTGGTGTGGATGAACTACCTCTGCAGTGTTAGCCACCTGGCAGTGTAAAGCTTGGCTCTAGATGATTGTCACTGTTGAAGTGACATCCTGATCCCATGTGCAAAAATGGGAAAAAGGGGCTGTGGATAGATGAAGTCTGAAACTCAAATGTATGACATTACTTAGTGCCTTTAATCCTCAGTGATTTGCAAGAAAAACAGAAATTTTATGAGGCAAAAATCTGGACATTCTCTGAAAATTTGGAGAGTTGAAAGGTATGTATGTTCCATTTATCATTGAATACCAACAGCAAATGGATAAATACTACCATGAGCAGAGTGGAGAAATTTGTTTTAGTTTTCTTTTTCAAGTCTACAAATATCACATGAAAGAAAACTGCAAATACATAATGCAGAAACTTTTTCTGAAGAGCTAGACATTTTAACTAAAACAACTTATGATGCACATACCACATGCACTAAATGGTTGTTTGAAATGTGAGTGTGACTTGGAAGGAAACAGAAGTAGATTACTTTTAGGCTGGTATTCATAGTCATTTACACAAATGCACTTAGGATTTGCACAACATGCACGAACAAGAGTAGCTGAGCTGCAATTTACAGAGGCCATTTATGCCAACGATTGATGACCTCAAATGTGTGGATGCAAATGTGCAAATAATGAGATGGGAATGAGAAATCTTGTAAATCTTCATACGCTAATGAAGTATGTTTTTCAACACTTTTATTTTATAGTCAGATTTTCCTGCTTTTCCATGCTAGTTGCAAATGCGCTATATAAAGGGAAGCATCGCTAAATGTATCAGAGTTGCAATTGGCGAAAATGCTATCAATTGCTGTGAGCTTTGCAATTTCTAGGTCTGAGCTGCTTGTCATGGCTGGACCAAAAGCCGCTTGCACCTAGTGGTACTCACCAGCCTAGAAGGCAAAATATAAGCAAAGGATTACTCATTATAACTTTGATAATTAGGAAATCCTTGATAGGTTCAGAATGGACAGGGACATTATAAATGTCTTAGTGGGCATGTTTGATTCCAATAGGGGTACTGACTGGAGAAATGCATGGACTTCCTATTCCTGTGGACACCAAAGTATACACAGATATATATATATATATATATATATATATATATATATATATATATAGCCCTCACTATATTTGTTATGGGACCTTCCAGAAACAGACTGGGGATGCACTGGGGATCTCACAGGCTTCTGCTTGAAGGATACTGCAGTAGTTACTGGATGTACTGCTGGCACATGTTGATCAGTACATTGAGTTACTGGTGTCACTTCAGGATCAAGCCAGGACTATGCTTGCCTATTATGGGGTGGCATGTTTCCCTGATGCACTGTGTGCAATAGATTGCACCCATGTTGCAATCCGGGCCCCTCCTGTTACACGGAGGGAGCAGTACCACAGTAGGAAGGGCTAGCATTCCATCAATTGCCAGGTAGTGTGTGATGTATGGGGTGCATCACCAATGATTCTGCCCAGCACCCTGGCAGTGCACATGATTACCATATCTGGCACACTGTCTTACTCTACCAACTCTACCTGTATGGTAGGATGCCAAGTGGTCACCTTGTTGGCAAGTGAAAAAAAATATATTTTTTAATATTGTATTTAATCAGATAATCACATTAAAGTGTGGTGCTGAATACTAATGTTTTTGTTTCTGTGTTGTGTCCCCCTTTCTCTCTCTCTCTCTCTCTCTTTATTTTTTCAGATGATGCTGGGTATCTACTGGAGCCATGACTCATAACTTCAGTGAGAAATCCAAGTACAGCTGCAGAGAATACATATAACACATCCTTGTCCTAGGCTCATACTGTCATTGAATAAGTCTCTAGGTGCCCCTCAGTATGACCCAGTTTTTTCATGCTTGATGTTCACTGCCTGTTGCATTTTGCTGTCAATTCAGCTCCCAGTTATAGTCCCACTATGAGTAATGATGACCAGCCAGCAGCAGTAGTAGTAAGGAACCCATGGAATAGGCTCATGCATTGCATGTGGCTGCACAGGTAAAGAGATGGTGTCTTGTCCAGAACTAGGGACCGTGATATTCAGTTTAGTGTTTCCTTTCTTGTAAAAAGCACATAGTGTATAACTGATACATGCAGTGATATCCGTGGGCTATGCTATGTGGTGCATGGTCTACTGTCACTGTTCATTTGACAGACTCTCTCATCTTTTTTTTTAATTATCTGTTTGAATAATAGTCGTGCTGTTGACATGATTAAATGCTCACTGATTCCTGTTCAGCTATGTTGAAAGGCATCAAATAGAAAATAAATCAAATTTTGTTTGCTTTAATAAGTTCTGATTTAATGATTTCCTAACTTTACAAATGTAAGGAATACCGATAACAGTGAAATACTTAATGAGGTAATGCATTGCAAGTGTATATAATGCTTTATATATATTTGCCATTTATTCTTAGTTTATTATGTTGTACTATGCATCAGGTTAATTTTATGCCGTCATACACAATAAATTCTGACTTCAGAAATTTTCATCATTTGTGAAGTGGGGAGAGAGTAGTGGCAGCAGTGTAAGTTTACATGGCAGAATACTCATCTTAATGTGTCATTTGCTTATGATATATTTCTCCTGAAAATGTTTGTTCATTACTGTTTCAATATTTTAGGTGTCTTCCACCTGTATTAATGGTAATCCATGCAGCATTGTTTTTTTGTCAAATGATCATTGATGGATTGATGGGGCACATACTAGTTTTGCAGGGATGAAATGCACACACACACACATATATATATATATATGTATATATATATATATATATATATATATATATATATATATATATATATATATATATATATCAGTAGAAAACTCTGTGTGTCCACCAATCTGAGGGTATAAAAACTTTAATAACGGCAGTAAAATATAGACAAGTGCTTTCGGGCTCAAACAGACCTTCAGATCTAACTTGAAACCACCAATGAAACTAATTATTTAAGCATGTATAAAAACAAATAAATATATCCAAAATAGATATATTATTATGCATCAAAACCCAATTTCATGTAAAATATATAAATGATTCTGTGAGTATATGAGACCATAGCAATGAAAATCCATGTAGCAAACATCATTCTAAACACAGAGTAACAACAAGCAATCTGCCTAGCACCAGACTGGTAAAAAATTAAACAATCAATGAGTACATGTGAGTCTGTGAACCAATAAGAGATCTACAAACTCATTCCAGACATTCAGGTTCGCAGCATCATATACTACCAAATATTCAAATACCAAAGTGGAGCTAAGCCAATGACCATCTCAAACAGTACATAATACTCCAACACTGTCCAGGCATGAAACTAACACAGCTGTATATTACAAATATAACATATGAACAATTCTAAAAATATAGAAATAAAAATCCATATTCTGAACATAAAACCACAGAGAATCTGCCTAGCACCTGGTTGACAAAAAACAACCAGTCAAAGGTTACATCTAGATCTGCAACTGATTTGGAGGAGGGGCTGCCATGGAAACTGTAAAGAGAGTTAGTCTGATATTATGACCTTCTTGATGCAGGGTGATCCTGCTGTCACTAACCTGACACTACTGCATGACCATGATGGAGACCTCAAATGTGAGGTTCTGCTAGGTGCAGATGACAGTTGACATGGCCTGTGTGAAATGTGTTGGGATTGTTCACTTTGACTACTGACATTACTGTCTTGAGAAGCAATGGTAGTATCATGTGATCTCTCTTTATGATTTCTAACAGTACCTCGTCCTCTGCCCCTGGCAAAACTGGCTCCATCTTGACTCTGGTATGTCCTAACTAGACTACAAATGGAGGTGGCCACTGATGCTTGGTGTGCCACCATGCTATGCATCAGTGTGACCATGGCATTATCCATGACATCTGCTATTTTGAAGTAGTGTTGGAAATCATCATGCACACCCTCGAGGACTCTGATCATTTCCAGCTGACTCTCTGCGGCAGTGTTGTGAGCTCTAACAATGTCACACCACATCCCCTGTTGGGAAGCTAATGAATTAAGAGTTGCTGTAAGATATTTCTGCATCTGGCTCTCCTTTATAAAGGTGTCACACTGGACACTGTGGCTTCTGAATGTCTACCATCATCCTGAAAGTGTTTCTCTGGGCTTGAAGATACTGGTGTAGAGGTGCAGGGGTGTTCCTCCAGTACAACTGTGAATGCTATGTTAAGTCATGCTTGACTTTGAGTAACACTATCACTTCCTTCAGAGTTACTAACATGTTGTGTGGTGACAGAACATGCCATTAAACTAGGGGACTACCTGACACATCCCTCATGCTGCCTCATAAATATAACTATGTTATCATCATTAGCAGCAGCAGCATTCATTCTGCTGCTGACACCATCCAAATGTATTGGTATAGTTGAACTGCGTCTTTCTGATGCTG
This sequence comes from Protopterus annectens, assembly GCF_019279795.1. NCBI lineage: Eukaryota > Metazoa > Chordata > Ceratodontiformes > Protopteridae > Protopterus > Protopterus annectens. The sequence continues at coordinate 1,681,132,639 of NC_056744.1, read as the reverse complement.
ACACTGTAAAAAATATTTTAAAACAATAATAAAGCAACAGCAAAGGGGTGAGTGGGACACGTACCATGCACACTGCCTTTATTTCCATTATTTGCCGATGTACATGGCTCACCTAATAATAATGAATTGTGAGATGTACAATTACATATTTCCTTGTCAGCATTCAATTCTCCCTGTATTGTTATTGATTTTAAACTAACCTTCATGAGCAGGTGTTGCTGCTGCTGTAGACATTGGTAAGAGGGAGCAGTGTCCACACCACCTCTAATTATTCCTGTTGCACCATCTTCTGTGTCATAGTCTTCTCCATGGATGAACAGAAGATGTTCATTATCTGGCATTAATTGAATAAGATTTGGAGCCCCACCCCATAGTGGTATGAGAAATTTAATTCTGCCTGTCTTTCCTTCTAGCAAATGCTAGTATATCATTTGCTTTTTTCTTGCACTGTGCCAATATTCAGTTTCTGCAATGCAACAACTGCTTGACTCCAGGCCTTGTTCCTCTCTGCTTGTTTCGTCCCCCTTTACCAAAAAGAAGTTTCCCATATGTCCTAAGTGCTGCCGTGAGGACACAAGTTTTCTCATGGCTAAAGTTATGCTTTCTGTGCTTTGATCCCTTATTTCCATCAATACTACATGTAAGAAAAAAAAAAGGACCGCAGTCAGAAAGTGTGACAGTAACGTTTCCATGTAATCACCTCTTAATGTACAAAATGCTGGCCAGCTATTCCTGCCTCCCAAAGTAATGTTACTATAAACAATCAAAATGACTACCTAATAAAAATCTTAATATATTCATGCGAAGGTGTAATTTATGTTAACTGCAGTTCTTTCAATCACTTTTTTCACCAAAAAGCCTTCTTGCCCTCTCCTTTGTCATTGTCGTGCTGCTAATGCTGCCATTGTTTTCTAATTACTGTCATCACCAAAACATCAGCTTCATCACACTTGCCTGCTCATGTCCTAAGCACAGTAAAAGCTCTGCAGTAAATTACTGCATTTATAGCCTTGTATGCACAATCAGTACCTTCGAAAGATGACAATTTCTATGAAGGCAAGAGGCCACGCTCCTAGCTGGTCTGATAAGTAGAACTTAAGCATGCTTTATATTTTGCATGATTCATACCTGGAGAAACTTCACACATGCATGAGAAACAGCCGGTGAAAAAATCAATATCTGTCAGGGTGAACACCTGTCAACTCTGACAGGCTATAACCTGCTCTGGCCAGCAGTGCCTTCACAGGTGTAAACACTTGCAGAAACATAAGGCTGACCAGCTGGCTAAGTGGGTAGACCAGGTTGTTGTTAGAAGGCCAGAGTTTTATAGTAAATAAAATATTTGATTTCTTAACGGAGTCATATTAAAGAAAATAACAAATTTGCATATGCTATTTGCAAAGACAGATCTGTGTACCAGAAAATATTACTTGTACTGCTATTATGAAATGCATAGGAAATCATGAGCATGCTTGCAATCATACATGCATCTTTTGTACAAACAAGAATATCAGTAATGTGTCACATAAATGTATTAAAACACTAATCTGTATATGTAACTCTGTAAATCATATACTACAGTGGATTTATACTTTTGAAAGTTTTAAAGAAAGTATCACCTTTTAGTAGGTGGGATATTCACAGCATGTTTTTATTAGGTGTCTGAACTCTAGGGAATATTAGATCTTCCACACAGGGAAGTTTCCTCGTTATTTGTTTAAATCATATACTAGGTTACAGGTACTAGTGATGCTGACTGGATTTATAAATTTATGAAACAAAAACTGCAATTACACATTTATAATTTACTACCATTGCAAGAAGAGTTGTAATAGTTACCTTAGATGAAGCCAGTATTGTGTAGGCCATAGAAATATAACTGAAACAATTGCTTAACACAGTTGTTTGTTGAAATGTATTTATTAGTGCCCATATAAAATGACTAGAATCTCACACACCACACCCTAGTTAGACTGTAGGTTGGGAAAGGGGTGGGGTGGGGGTTGCTGTGCCTAGTGAATGACCAGCAAAAACTTTAGTGAGAAAATACTGTTATACTTCAATATTAACTATTAAATCAGTGTTACATTGCATTATGAAAACAATATTCCACATGCATTTCATATTTATTTTCCTTTTGAATGATATGGAATATTTGCAGTATTGTACTAATTCATATAACTAGGCATATGCAACAGAAAATAAAAAAGAAAACAAAAAGGAGTTATTGCTTAGACAGGAATAAAAAGTTGATATTGATATGTGTATAAGAAATGCAAATACAGGTAAACAAGAATTGTCTTCACTCTTTTAATTATAACAGAGGAAGAAATTAGCTATAATTGCCAGCATCAACAATGAAAAATAGAAAGATTGGTGGAATCTTCTGGTAAGTATAACAAGTGTTCAAGAGAATATTTTTGTCTTACTAATTCATAGTATGTATAAAAACTGGTATACATTCATTTGATCGGCTGGTGGATGGCCAATCGGAAAATGTTTGAAAGCAGTGTGGCAAATTCTCATAATTGTGAACTCTATTTATGCAAAACGCAAAATACCCCCCCCCCCTTTTTGACCCATGGTAGCACTTGTTTAGGTGGTAGAGCGGTCGTAAATGTCATATTTGGTGTTTTATACGACATTCTGACCATTCGCCGCTGAGAAATTCGACATTTGAGTTATACCCGTTTGAGGTAAGTTAGGTTGCTCAAATGAATTTATTCCATAAAAAACATGCATAAAAGATTGAAATCATTATACTGATGTAAAAATAAAAGAGGAAAATCATTCCTTTTACAACTGTTTTTTGTGTCACTTATAAGGAAAATATTATTATAGCTTTACAGATGAAAGAAATGCAACTTTAGAATTTACAATTCCATGTTATTTAACTTGATTTTTAATCTGATTACTTTGAGTAATTACAAAGAGTATTTTAGTACTTTATTCAAATGTATTTCAAGTAAATAATGTGAGAAATACACACACCCCTTCAAAAAGTCAGAATTTCTTGCCATTTGAATTCATTACAAGTTTGGATAAGCACTTCTCATTTCATTCTAACCAAGTACAAAAGTGCATCCTAAATCACTACTCCATCATATACTTAAGCACTTCTGTACACAAGTTTTACTTCAATAAAGACTTTAGTGCAATATTTCAACATAGTATGGAATGGCATGTAAATGGTATTGTATGGATTTATTATACTTTTCCACTTTTGTCTTTTTTCTGCATTTTTCTTATTTTACTTATGCATTTATTTATTTATTTTTTGTTGTTTTGTTTCTCTCCCATTTATTTCCATTTTTTGCAGGTTCAAATCGATCAGGAGCAAACTGGGCATGTGCCTCCCAGGCAGGCTAGGAACAGATCACTCTCTGCCCATCCGCTGATGTCCTCACAGTGTTGAAGTGGAGGTGCTGGTCCTGCAGGCACTCCAGCATGTGGCAGCCTGGCAAGCCTCACAGAAAGGGGGCATTGATGCTTGTTTGAGGATGTACGTGTAGAAGTAGGAGACAGAAGAATTCATCTAGTCAAAGCCTCTCTTTAATGTGTAGAAGACATACTCTTCCAATTGGTGCCAACCACCACAGCAGCACAGACCTCTACACCCTCAACACCAGGGTCCTGCACTGACACACCATCTGCCAGTGAATGTGTTTGATGCTTTGTGGACTGTGATTCCAGCTGGCACTTCCACAGCTTCCCTTCCCTTTCACCTTCAACATTTTCCCTATTCCCCTTTACTACCCTCATATAAAAAAAAAATGAAAAGGGGGGGGCTGTCCCCAACAAAAACATAGTGCCCATATTCTCCCCCCTCCTCCAGAAGAAACATTCCTGAGGTTTCACTTGTGTGTTCCCCTCTTTGTTAGCCTCCCCTTTTAAAATCTTTCCTGTCACCCTTTTCTATTCTGTAATGAAACAATCAGGGTGTCCACAAAAGGATACCCCTATATAAAACATTATAAACATATTTTCTTTTTTAAAAAATCCCTTTTAAATGCTGTACAGTCCATAATTTTCCTAAAAGGCTTTAAGTGTGACTGTACTCAGCTGTGCTCATCCACGATGTGCAAACAAATGTAACACAAACCTTCATGATTTTGCAAAGTAATTCACAAGTTCATACTGCCAAACTTTATACAACTTATTCTTTAAGTGAAAAAGTGGATGTGTTTTTAAAAAAATGCTTTGCTTTCCTGTATTCATCACAAATGGCTCTCAGTGACCTTATTTGCATAGCCGTGTAGTTCCTCTATTTCCAGATGACTGTAACTCAGTTGTGAAGCCCTGGACTTTGAATACCAGACTTAGGATCATAGGTTCATAGGTAGGTACTAGGCTATCTGCCGAGGGCATTTATAAGCCTAGCCAGAGTGTGTCAGCTTTCGCCACCCCATTGATTAATTAACTGAGCCTCTGTCAAGAAGAGCCAGTGAAGTGATCCCAGGGGTGTATTTCCTGTTACCCATCCACTCGTCAAGGTTTCTCTTGAAGAGTGTTAGTGAGGGGCTCTGCCTAATGTAGTTAGGAATTTTGTTCCAAAGCATGGGGAGTCTCTGTGACAGGAATCTATCCCTCCAGCATGTTCTGTTTATTGTTGTGGCGAGGTTTAGCTCACTAGAGTGAGTGGCTCGCAGTGACGTGAATTTCTTTAGGTGGAGCATGTCCATCAATTCTGAGTTGGATATGGCTTTGTAAGTCAGGCATAGATCACCTCTGGGTAAGTGATATGCTACTGAGTACAGCTGGAGGTTTTCCAGTCGGGCTTCATAGGACATATGTTTGAGGCCAGTAATCCTCTTGGTGAGGTACTTTTGTGGTCTTTCCAGCTGTTGGAAGTGTCTTGTGAGGTACATCCCAAATGAAGCACTGTACTCAATGATGGGTCTGATGAGTGATGAGTAGAGGGGCACTATAACCTCTTTATTTCTAGATGCGAACCCTTTAGTAATTAGATGGGCTACATAGAAGAATTTCCTACCTACTTTGGCAATATGATTGTCAAAGGAGAGATTACGATCTACCTAGGTCCCCAGATCTCTTATTACCTCTTCTCTATTAAGGGGGCTGCCACCTATGTGGTAATTCATGGATGTTTTGTTTTTCCCAAATGGGATGACAATGCATTTTTTAGCATTTAGCTTGAAACCATGACTTTGACACCAGGTGTCCGTCTCAGTAATGCCCTTTTGGAGAATGTCCGTGTCAGCCGGAGAGTCAGTTGTGGCTCCCAGTTTGCAGTCATCGGCGAACTTGGTTAGCCATAGTCCTCCTGTGTTTGCCTGTACTTCTGAGAAGTATATGCCGAACAGTAGGGGTCCCAGGACCGAGACTTGTGGGACACCACTTCTGACTGGTTTAGAGTCGGACATGGAGCCCGCTATTCTTACTGTGTGAGTTCTGTCTGTAAGCCAGTTGGCAACCCATCTCGTGACGTAGGGGTTTATGTTCAGGCTGGTGAGTTTTTCTATAATTCCTGAGTGAGGAATGGTGTCAAAAGCCTTGGCAAGGTCAAGTTAGGCTATGTGAACTACCTTCCCCTCATCTATGGCCTTGGTGACTGTCTCGAAGAAGTCAACCAGGTTTAGTAGGCATGATCTACCCTTAACAAATCTGAACTGGGTCGGGTCAAGTGTTTGGAGGTTCCCAATGTCTTTGTAAATGAGTTCCATGATGATGCGGTCCATAGCCTTCCAGAACAGGCTAGTCAGGCTTATGGGGCGATAGTTACCAGGGTCAGTTGTGGCCCCTCCTTTGTGGAGCAGAATAACCGTTGCTGTGCGCCATTCTATGGGCATGTAGCCTGTGGAGAGGCTGAGGTTGAACAGTGTGTTTAGGTGGGAGGTTAGTTCATTCTGTAGTTCGTGCAAGACGCAGCCTGGGACACCATCTGGCCCCATTGATGCTGTGCTTTTCGCTTTTGAAAGGGCTGTTTTTACCTGTGCTTCTGTGATTTCTGGGACACTACACTTTTCCGGTATTGTTATGGGCCCTTTTGGGGGTGAGAGGGGGATGAAGTTTACACTGAATCTATCTGCCAGGATGTTGGCAATATCAGTGGGTTCAGTATATTTTGTGCTATTTTGCACTAGCTCAGAGGATGTCTGCGAGTTGCCACTTAGATTCTTGACATAGCTAAAGAAGGCTTTGTGGTTATCTTTTGAATCCTTGGCTATTTTTCTTTTGAAGTTAGCCTTGGAGGATTTTATGAGGGACCTTATTTTCTTACTGATACTGATCAGGGATGTCTTTCCTTCTTGGGATTTGCTTTTTTTCTGAACTAGTTTCCTCCTTCTATTGTATAGCCTGTTTATGGCAGGGGCCCACCAGACTGGTTTCCTTCTCTTAGCGGAGTGAGTCTTGGTTTTGCTAGGGATGGCACGATCCATCCATCCTTGTAGGTGCTCATAGACTGCATTTGTAAAGGTTCCTGCATCTTGGACACTGTTATCCTTTAGCGTGGGGGCTGTGAAACTTACCACCTCTGTCTTAAGTAAAGTGAAGTTTGCCATAGAAAAGTTTTTCACTGTGGTTTCCTTGGTTGGAGGTGGTGGTGTGGTGTGGACATCCACAGTGATTAGTTTATGGTCCGATCTAATCAGTGACGGGTTGACCTCCAGTGTGGAACACCTGTCGCCCATGTTGGTGATGACCAGGTCCAATATGTTTTCACCTCTGGTAGGGGAGCTTACCAGCTGATCCAGGGTATTTGAGTTGATAAATTCCAGGAAGCGCTGGACCTGGGAGTTTATACTTGAGTTGTTTTCCCAGTTAACGGTAGGGTAATTGAAATCGCCCAATATCAGGATGTTCGGTAGGACCTTCATGCTTTCCAGTGTCTTCAGAAAGGCGGAGTGGTGGTCCTGGGTCATGGAGGGTGATCTGTAGCAGGCCACAATTTGCATTGCAGATTTGCCTGATGTTAGTTGCACATGGATGATCTCAGAGGTATCATGCTGTGCCACTAACCTGGAGGTGTAGGTGTCCTTGATAAATATGGATACACCCCCTCCTTTTGTGTTTTGGTCCATGTTCTGTGGCCGAAATGTGTGGTATGAGTTGTAGCCCAGTAGTGCTGGGGTGCTCTGTGGAGCCTTGAACCAGGTTTCAGTTACTGCACAGATGCCGACGTTCTCCATACTGAGGAGTGCTTTGAGCACAAGCATTTTGATATTTAAACTCTTGGCATTGAGTAGCATAACCTTCATTTTTTTATTTGTGCTGTTTACGGAGGTGGGTATGACTTTTGAGTCTTGCCTAAAAAAGGCACTATGCGGGCAGCAAGAGCCTTGGCCAGTATTCGATAGCCTAGGGGTGACAGGTGCATGCCGTCTCTTGTGAAGCAACACGGCTTGTCGAGCATGTCCTCTCAGGCTGACAGACACTGGATCCCCTTTGAATGACACCAGAAGCTTAGCCAATTGTTGAAGTTGATAATTTTTTCTTTATACTGTGGTATCATTCTTGGTGAGGGCAGGATGCTACTCGGGGTTAGGGTCATACCCGCCTGGGCTACATGATCAGAGAGCTCTTCCATGTCTCTTTTCATGTAGTCCAGGGAGGTAAGTCTCAGGTCATTCACACCAACATGAACAATGATGTTATGATAAGAATTCTCTAGGTAAAGGTGGAGCCATGCATGTGATTACTCGTTCATCTTATTTAATAAATAGCTGAAATTCTGAGAGAACCTCTATTAGAATGGGCAACCTTTATTTTTCTAACAGATATTGCATCTACAGCCTCTGAAATGCACGGAAGTAGTATTAATGTGTGCCATTCATATATAACATACCTTTATCTTTTTTTAAGCACTAGAACCTAAGCATAGGTCTTGTTTATTTAAAAAAATGATTGAGGTGCCAATATCTACATAAGAATAACTGTATCCCAAACATAAATGTGATCTGCTGTCATATTAAAAGAAAGTTACCAGTACATATAACCTGTTTTTCATACATATTTTTTTTTATTTCTTCATAAATAACTTTAGAAATATTTTATTTACAAAAAATAACATTATTTATTCAAAATATCTTGGCTCACTTGAGTCAACAATTAACTAAAATGTTTGAGACATAGAGTAAGTATTTACTTTTATTGTATCTTTCGGCTTTTTCCCGGTTAGGGGTCGCCATAGCGGAACTCAGGTCCACTAATGATTGGCAGCAGATTTTTTACGTACCGAGTTGCCAGCCCTGATGTACAACCTTCAACGAAGGTATGCCCATTCACGCATGTCTCCACACAGAAGACGCTTTAGCTGAGAATCGAACAGGACAACGTCTTACTGTGAGGTAACAACGCTACCGCAGCACCACCACCGCAGTAGAGTAAGTATTTACTAACAGAGTTAATTTTTTTCAGGATATGTGACAGCTTTGTTGATATGGTTGAACCAAGAGTTTGCAGCTCTATGAATTGCTTTGTTCCTGTACATTCCATAAGTCTGTATGCACATCACATTCTGTCATGATGAATGTATATTTGTTTTGATGTTCCATAACGTTAGATGCATATAAAATTCTGTTATGGTACATGTAGGTTTGCAGTCTTGACTATATGAGCATATAGTTTTAAAGAAAAACTGTTTTTAGTGGCACTGTACTGAGTATGGTTGTGAGATCAGAGGGATATGAAAAAAAGACATAAGTTAATACAGTGGCAGTGACCATTACAAGGGTTAAAACTACTGTATTAACTGGTTTCTGTTTTCATGGAATTTAAAACCAAACATGACATTTGTTTTTCTATAGACTATCAAATCAAAATGTTCTGACAATATAAATTAATGAAAGGCTTAGAAGTGGTAAATCACAACAAACTATGTTATTACATGTGAAACATTAATGTTTTCTCATATTTTTCTCTATTCCCTTTGTCATGGTAACACCAGAGACCTCCAAAACACAGGACTGCTGCAACTAACACAGGCCTCACAACGCCCATGACACATAACAGCACCAGTGTCTCACCCACCAAGCCAGTAAGGTGTAACACTCAAAAAACAAATTTTCTTGTCTTGGGAGACTCAGTAGTGAGACAGACGGATGTCCCACTCACTAGGTTGGACATGGAGAAAGTCACAGTCAGCTGCCCGTCCGGTGCCTGGATTCGTCAGATCACACATGCACTCAGGTCTCTCAGCAACAAGTACCGTTATGACTCTGCATAGATCATGTTGATGTGAATGACCTGAAATGTACCTCACTGGACTATATGAAAAGAAACAATGTTGAGCTTTCTGAGTATGCGTCCCAGGCAGGTATGTCCCTAGACTTAAGCAGCATACTACCCTCACGTAGAATGATGCCACAGTATGAACAAACAATTATTGATTTCAATAACTGTCTCAGTTTGTGGTGTCATTCAAAGGGGATCTAGTTCCTGTCAGCCTTGGAAGCCATGGTCGACAAACCTCACTGCTTTGCCAGAGATGGTTTGCACCTGACACCTCTAGGCTTTTGGCTGCTGGCAAAGGTTCTTGCCTCCCCCACAGTGCCTTTTTTAGGCAAGGTCTCAAAAACAACATTACACATGTGAAATAAACCAATCAGAATAAAATAAGGGTCATGCTACTAAATGCTAGGAGCTTAAACCAAAAACTGCACTCCTTGGAAGCACTTCTATCACCAGAAGATGAAGATGTCTGTGTAGTTACAGAAACCTGGTTCAAGGGCTCAGGGAATACCCCGGCCTTGTAAGGCTACTATGCCTTCCATGTCTTTAGACTGCAAAATGAATGTGTGAAAACTAAAGGAGGCAATGTTGCAATCTATATTAGAGACAAAGTCACCTCCTTTCTAGTTAGACTGGACATCTCCATAGAGTTACTCCAAGTCCAGGTTACGGTGGGTAATACCCCAATTCAAGTCATATATAGTCATATATAGCCAGTTATAGATCCCGCTCCATGGGTCACGACACCCACAAAGCTTACTTGACCAAACTGGAAACAATTAAAATTTTACCAAACACACTGGTTATGGGGGATTTCAATTATCCCACCATCAACTGGGAAATCTATGCTAGTTCTAACTCACTAGCGTAAAGGTTCCTTGGCTTTGTTAATTAAAATGTCCTGGAACAAATTGTCCATACGCCGACAAGGGGAACAAACATTCTGAATCTAGTCCTCACCAACATGTCAAACAGATCCACTACCACAACTGTCGGACCCTCATTAGTTAAAGTTGACTACAAATCAGTCACCTTCGGGCTGGCACTAACACCAGAACTCACAAAGGGTGAAAATAAGACTAAAAAAACTTCAGCAAGGTAAACTATACCCTCCTAGGTGAAGGTATAAATGCATTCCAAGCCCTAGCCCCAAGCTGGAAGTGGTAACAACACTGAAGTTTAGACTAAAGCCCTGTACAGTTACTTGTATAAATGTATAAACTTGGCCATAGAAGAAAGAATCAAAGCCAGAGCCCCAAGTAAAAACAAGCTGCCATGGAGGATATCCAGCATCAACAAACTTTACAATAAACACAAAAAGTTGCTGTGAAAGAAAACAAAGGCAAGGCCCCAACAATGGAAGAGCACCCTCCTCAGCCTCAACAGGCAAATAAGACAACTTGTCAAATCCTCAAAGGGCTCCTTTGAGAGAAACTTAGAAAGTACAGCCAAGGATAACCATAAGGCCTTTTATAGCTACATATGTAACCTAAAGGATTGTGTCCAAGCACGTGCAGAATTAGTGGCCAACGGTATCACACACACTGACTCCACAGACATAGCAAACCTGCTAGCAAATAGTTCTGGTGAAAATTTCAGTCCCTTATCCCCTCCTAACTTAGAACAAACCTTGCCCCAAACATCCTCCCCCACCATACATATCTGAAGAGAAGGTCCTCAAAGTCTTGTCCAAGGCAAAACCACAGTCTTTGTGGGACCGGACAACATCCCAGGCTGTCTTCTAAACAGGCTAAAACGTGAACTAGCATCACCACTAAGTACCCTTTTCAATCATAGCCTAACCACAGATGTTGTTCCTGCGGAATGGAGAACAGCAACAGTTATCTCCTTCACAAAGGAGGCCTAGCAACAGACTCAGGGAATTACAGACCCATAAGCCCGACCAGCCTGATCTGTAAGGCCATGGAATGTATCATTATGGACCTCATAAATAAAGACATAGGTGACCTCCAAACCCTGGATCCTACCCAATTTGGCTTTGTGAAGCACAGATCCTGCCTGTTAAATCTGGTGGATTTCTTTGAAAATGTGACCAAGGCCATTGAAGAGGGCAAATCTGTGCATATAGCATGCCTCAAACTGGCAAAGGCTTTTGGCACAATCCCACATTCAGTTATTACAGATAAAATTAGCAAACTGAATGTAAACCCCTTCATTGTAAGATGGGTTGCCAAATAGCTCCCAAACCAGACATACGGTATCAAAATGGGTGACTCCACATCAACCAGCAGACCTGCTGTCAGTGGGGTGCCACAGGGGTCAGTGCTGAGCCCCCTACTGTTTGGTATGTATGAAGCTCATGTCAAAACTATGGGATTGTAGCTGACCAAGTTAGCAGATGACTGCAAACTAGGTACAATTATTGAATCCCCAAATAATGTCAGTATACTACAGGAGGGTCTCACGCAGACCAACAACTGGTGCATTAGACACAGTCTCAACTGAATGTAAAGAAATGCATCATCATTCCCTTCAGCACAATGTCCCCTTACACTATCAAATTAACAACAATACCCTAAGTACCCATAAAGTGGTAAGGGACCTGTGATCACAAGTTGACTGTGACCACCATGTGTCTACTGCGGTAAGGAAAGTTTTCTACATAACACACTTGATTAGTAAAGGCATCACCTCAAGAGCAAAAGAAGTTATAACCCCCCCTATACTTGGCACTTATCCAGCCCATAATTGAGTATAATGCCCCATTTGGCATATACCATACTAAGCACCTGCAGCAATTAGAGAGATGTCAGAGGTTTCTAACAAAGAAGATCAAGGAGCTCCAGCATGTGCCTTACACAGACTGACTAAAGTCCCTATCACTATACTCTATATCGTATAGACTTTCTTAGATGCGACTTATACCTGGGCTACAGAGCAGTCCAAGACCCTAACCTAATTAACTTGCTGCATATCTGTAAATCATACGGGACTAGGGCTACCCATTCCAGGGACCTAAATATGTCCTGCAACTTAAATAGGACATGCATGAGGGACAGATTTATCTTCCAGTGACTGCTGCATCTTTGGAACAGGCTACCAATTCATGTGAAACAGTGCACCTCTATGACACTGTTCAAGAGGAACCTGGCGAGTGGATGGGGCACTGTAAATTCTTACCGGGGATAGAGCCCACAACCCCCATGGACATAGGCAGTCATCACTACATGCAATCTTGGATATTGACTAGCATTTCTATTGTATTACATTGGGATGAAATGGCTAGGCCTAAAATGATCTCCAGTTCGATGGCCTAGTAATCTCCTATGATCCTTTGATGTTATTATGTCTGAATTACATAAGTATGCCACACTGACATAGACAGTGGAGGTATAAGAACTTCAGTGTTCAAAGGCTCACTTTTAGTTTTGTGTTACAGAGCAAGAGCAGGTATAGAGTTTGAATTCATAGTGAGCATATCCAGTTCTAAGGCTAAATATCACTTTTTGTCCTAATTTACATTTGCATTTAGTTGAAATGTCATATTTAAAGCAATGAATAATGCAGGTGATATTAATTTATGGAAATAATACATTAGCTGTTACTACACTTATTCTATTATGGCTAATATAAACTTAATTCTTAAGTTTTATTATTTCTGAAAGGAATATGATTTCCTTGTTATCAAAATGGATATATTGAGTTTTATTTAAGAGTCCGTTCTTGATACCAGATTATTTTTTTTATTGGAACATTAACCAGATATTTCTTCATTAGTGTAACAAAAGTGTAAATAACTCTTATAATTCAAATATTAAGAAAACAATATGATCTCTATCTCTCTATATATCTATATCTATATAAATGTGTTTGTGTGTATAATTTGTTAGAATATACTACATATATTTATTACAGCGCTTATTACAAGGTACTTAATATAATTCAAATGTTAACATAAAGGGCACCTGTCTAATCTATGCTAATAGTGGTGCAGATTTTGGTTCTTAGTATTTAAGTTAAAGTATGATATTTTATGTTTAGTAGTTTGTTTAAGTTATACTTGGATAAACTAAGAAATATGGTATCTGTTGCTGAACTAGTATTAAATATAGTTAATTCTTTAAAAGATTATTAACAGTTAGGATGTTAAATATTTCTATTTATAGAAATAGAGACATTATTTACAGGAAGTTAAAAGAAGTGTTTGATATTAATAAAATAACAGTACAGATATTATATTCCATTATAAAATTCAAGCAATATATACATGTATAAATAACATTAAATATAATATCTGTAAACATTAATGGACTAAATAATGGTAACAAAAGAAAATCTATCCTAAAATATCTCAGTTTAAAAAATACAGGTATAACATTTTTGCAAGAAACACACTTGATAGAAAAAGACATATTCTTAAATAATAGTAAATATGAGGTTATGGTATCTAATTCCTTTATAAAGAAAAGAGATCCAACGACTTTATAGAAAATTGCTTCTGCAATGCCAAAAATATAAACAAAATAACTGACATTAGTGGAATGTTTTAAATCACTAGTACTGATTTCCAAAAACAGTTATACAATTTAGCAAATGTTTATTGGTTACCAGCTATTAAAACAGAAGTAGTAAAGAAACACCTAAAGACTTTATTATGTAATTTGAGAGACAGTTTGATGTTGGTAGATAACTTTAATTCTATAATGAGTGTTTATGATAGTAGTGCAAAAGAAAAGTGTAGACTCACAACATCAGCCAAAGCATTAAAATATGGTTAGATTACATAAAAATGGAATATATCATATTTTAGAAAGAGAGTAATTCACTGTAGTTGCACATTATTTTCTGTTTTTTGGAAAAAAAATCAAATAGACAGAGGTAATATTTAATTAGACTTGAAAAATAGAATTAAATATGTAAATGTTATTATTTGCCCTTTATTGGATCATACCACAGTTTGTCTTAATTTAACAATGGATATAATTAAGTCATTTGTATTTATCAAGAATTCCAGTAGATATGATTAAACTAAATGAGCTCTATTTAAGGAAGTCGAGTAATATATGTCATTTAATAATGGTGAAATGAATGATATTGTTCTATGGAACTTTCTGTAAACACATATAAGTTTGACAATAAAGCTCTGGTACCATAAGAAAATTAAGTAGTCAGACTCATAATTAATAGAAAAAACGAGAAGAAAAAAATCATAAGAAAATTAAGCAGTGGACTCATAATTAATAAAATAAATCATGAAGCTAAGTAGAAAAGAAAGATAAAAATTATATCATAACAGTTAAAGTTTTAACAAAACATTATCACAAAATTTTAACATGCTAAACATAAATGGCATGAAAGAGAATTAAAGTACATTATTATGCAATGATATCTGAAGGATTCATATAAACCAACAAAGAGGGTAAAATGATTTTAAGAGGAAATTATATAACTAGCATTTATGATTCAATTTTGAACAAAAAACTACAGATATAGTGGAAACTGTGATACTATTTTGAGACTTTTATGATAGAATTAATCAGACACAAATGGTCCCCAAAGTGGTGGGAACAATGAAGAGTATCTAAGTAAAATACAAATGTTAAACTAAATAAATATCAACTAAATCTTTATCATTTGGTGAGATTCATAGTCATATTAAAAATCAAACTAGAAAAGGTTCCAGGACTAGATGGAATCATTCCAAAAATATATAGACACTTTCCACCGAATATTATTTCTCTGATTAACAGGTATTTTTGTTAATTCAACACATAAAACAGACTCCCATCCTGGAAATTTTCTTTGATTTCATCAGTCATTAAGCAAGTTAAGGAAAATGTTTTAATTTCATCATATGGGCCCACGTTATTATTTAAAATAAATTATAAAATATTTACTGCAATTATAATCAGTAGTTAAAAATATAATGGAAGTGATAATTAGAAAAGGTCAGACTGGATTTATAGTCAAAAGACTAACTCATGATTATATAAACTGTAACAAAAAGCTGTCTTGATATAGAGAAAAGCTTTCCATGCAATTAGTTAGAAATTCTTGTTTAAAACTTTGGAACAGTTTGATTTTCCTGATGAATTTATAAACATAGTTAAAAGCTTATATACATAGATTCAAAGGCATATGTTAAGTAGGACCATATCTTTCTCAGACTATTCATTTAAACTAGGGGGCTTAATAAGATGATCAATAGCATCTTTAATGCTTGCATTGATTATATAGCATTTTGATAATTATTTTAGAAATAATTAGAAAAGTGGTGCTTTCAAAATTTCTAATGAATTTCAGTCCAAAATACAGTTGTTTGCTGATGACATTTTCTAAACGATGAGTGACATAAATACTTTAAACAACTGTAGTTCTGTTAAAGTATTTCAAAAAGTCTTGGAAAAAAATTGAATGAATGTTAAACTGAACCATTTTACAACTTCAAAATATAAATTCAGTTCTGAAGGAAAATGTAAATGTAATTAGATAAACAAGAAATAAATCAACTAAGGATTAAAATAGCAACAAATATAACCAGCATTATGAAAATAAATTTGAAGACACCATAGAATAAATTAATTGAACTGTTAAACTGAAATAGTACTTATTTTCATTTTAAGAGAGAGTAATGTTAATGCACAAGATAATATTGCATAAAATATTGTATATACTGCATTTGATACCATTAGTACCTGATAAGAAATTAATAAATAAATTAGATAAATTGTTGTTCTCCTTTTTGTGGTATCTTTCAAAACAAGCAACAGCTTATACCAATCACATTAGAACTTTGGAGAAAGGAGGACTAAGCTTTTCTGATATTAATTTGCATGCAACAGCTTCTTTATTTAAAATGTTAGTATAATGGGCTGATGAGTCATATCAAGGGCAATGGAAATTAATTCATGAAGATATATGCTACTCATCCAAAGAAAAAATTACTTTTAATTACCTGGAAATAGTTAATAGTAAAATGCTTTAGTATATCAAATTTTATTTACGTGGAGAATATACAAAAGAAAAAAAAACACTCTGGATATTTATCAGCTATTCTTAAAATTATTTGAAAGTATTTATACAATTGACTGAATCTTAATAAGTGGAGTTTCTTAATATTCCCTATAGTAATATAATGTATATGAAAATTCTAAAAAAAAAAGAATTAATATTCTGGTTACATTATTTTGAGGAAACTCAGTAATGAACATAAATAATTAAACAGATAAGTTAAATTTAAACAATTCAGAATGGAGCTTAGAGCACAGTGCAAGAGAGACAAAGACTTGAGAAGAAGCATTCACACATTATCTTATTTTCTATCACATGGTGGCTGACCATCACATCAACCTGCAAACCCAAACATCTCCATCCATACGTCCCATCCCAGTGGACCTGGGAGAGCTGATGTGCAGAAGAAACCTTTGCTCCTTGTATAGGCTTTTCAGGTTTGGTACATGTCAGGCAAGTGGGTGAGATAGCCAACAGAGAAGCAGTCATTTTTCTGCATGTCAGATTTTTCCTTGGTCTTGGTCCCCAACCCAGTGCTGATATAATTGTGTATATGCTTGGGAGACAATGGGAGGTCTACAGGGTGCATGTCCCCACCCCTGGCCACAGGTAGTCTTGCCTTTTTGTTCCTTTTGCCCTCTCAGGCTAGAATCTGTTTTTGACCCCCAGCCACCACCAGGGCTTATTTGATAATGTCCATCACAATTCTTCTGACATCGGCTGAGCATACCCATCTTCTTTGCTGATCTATCAGATGCTGGAGCTTCTAATTAAACTGGGTCACCTGAGCCATAGCCATGGCTTTTTCCTTGTATGCCACTGGAGTAACATGCGGCATGATCTTCTGAATTTTTACACTCATGTTTCTGCATGTATATACCCCAATATGCACTTTTAATGACAAAGGAGAAGTATGGATGATATAAAGGAATAGTGCAGAGTGGAGTGAAAGGAAAGGTTATGCAGCAACACTACAAAATAGGCAGATTAGACAAAGTGAAGTATGACAGTGGATTGGATAGAGAAACAAGTACGGGTAGTTTGCAGGTGTCTAAGGGTATTACAGTCTATGTGTATGACCTATGTATGCAGCTACTGTACAGGTGCTACATTTCTTCAATAAAACTTAAGGACAAAAGCAAGATGAAGGTGAGAAATGAGTGCCAGAAGTATGGAAACACATAGGTAGATTGCCTACATGTGTGTAGTACATATTAAAGATAAGAGGAGTATGGAGTAAGTGGGAGAAAGCTGGGTTGGATGATAGCATGGAAGGGGTGCTTAGAGAGACCTGGGTAAGAGTAATGTCTATGGCTGGATGGGTGAAGGGGAAATATCAAGAAAATGGAAGGGGTAGGGCAAGAAGTGGATGCAGAAGAGGAAAACTGGAAGTGCTACATACATTTAAAGAAGGAGGCTGGAACTTAAGTTCAGGCAGGAGTAGGAGGTGGTTGGACGTATGGAGGCAATGGTATATATCGGACTAGAAAAAAAGAAATGCAAGAAGAGAGGGAGCAGACTCTGTCATTAAAGTCATCTTTCTATGTCACATAGAGGAGTTTTACATATCTGAATCATTACTGTGGCTGTAATGTATGAGTTTTTCAGTGCTTGCCTTTTTTGCAACATAGTTTAAGTATGAAATATATGTATGTGAGGTATTCAAGCTGTGAAACTGAATGAAAAAATAAAAACAACATGTTAAAAAAATGCATCACTTTTCATCAGGATAGTCTGCTGTCAGAGGCTGTTCTCACAAATGAAACAAAAGTGCAAGCCAAATCAAAATCGGTCCTCAGAGATATGTGTTGTTCCGTAGTATTTTGTATTGCTGAATCCACTGATATATACAAGCAGGCATAGACCATTTCTGCCAGGAAAAACAATGAGAGATTTACTCACGAATAAGTATGATGCACTAGTGGTGTGAGCATCTGCCAGGCAGAGACCATTTCTGCCAGGAAAACACAGTGAGATTTCCTCACTAATAAGTATGGTGCACTAGTGGTGTGAGCATCTGATGGTACTGCTAGTGCAGGCATAGACCATTTCTGCCAGGAAAAAACAGTGAGAGATTTCCTCACTAATAAGTATGGTGCACTAGTGGTGTGAGCATCTGATGGTACTGCTAGTGCAGACATAGACCATTTCTGCCAGGAAAACACAGTGAGATTTCCTCACTAATAAGTATGGTGCACTAGTGGTGTGAGCATCTGATGGTACTGCTAGTGCAGGCATAGACCATTTCTGCCAGGAAAACACAGTGAGAGATTTCCCCATTAATAAGTATGGTGCACTAGTGGTGTGAGCATCTGATTATACTTTGGGTTGCAACTGGTGAGAATTTTTATAGGGCTGCTTTCAGCATGCTTAGTATGGGCTTTCAGGGAGCTACTTTCTGTGAATCTTAATTAGCTTTGAAACAGCTTTACTCTAGTCATGAAAACATTTTCAACAATATTTGCACAGCTATGGCAAGAACACTGAAGAGCTTCTGTAACCTCAAGGCTTGTGCGTGAGTAGTTAATGTGGCTAATACAACAAGGCTCACAGAATTTATTCAGATCTGTGTTCTCCTTTTCTCCTTGACTGTGAGGCAGTATATTGGCTTTGGGCTGAGGATAAAAAGCAAGCACACTTTAGATAAACAAATCCAAACAAGGAAGACCACCATGGTAAAGGCACGGCGCTTAAAAACAGAAGTACAAGAACAAGAAAAGTGCACGACCACCACAGCTGGGATTAATCCATTTAATGCACAAAACAGAATTGGGACAGATTAATGCTTCTCTGTATAGGAAACCCTTGTAAGAAGAACTCTTTGTTACATAAAAACAGCATGTGTCCTCGTCATGTACCAAGGAATGTACTTAAGGGTCAGTTGCTAAGGGTGATGAGGTTACGTAATGATGATAGCATGTTATATGATGCGTTTCAACAGTTAAAATCAGACTTTTTAACTAGAGGTTATACCAAGAAGGAGATAGAAGTCTGTATTACCCAGGTTCTTTCAGAAAGGCAGGGTAGAGGGAAAGTGTACTTCTTCTCTCAAATTAATGTAAATGGTAATACGTTGTCATGCACGGATGGGGGAACTGTGAGGGTTCCCCTTTTCCAGTGATGTGAATATTTTCTGTGATATTATTAAAAAGCATTGGGGGATTTTGACTGTTTCTGATGAACTCAAAGATGTGATAAGATAGACCATTTATTTTCCTTTAAGAGTAAATGTAATTTGAAAAGATAACTGTGTTATAGGAAAGGAGTTGTAAGGGACTTATCTAGGTCCCAACGACAGGGAACATTTCCGTGCTAGAGATATAGTGCCTGCAAATTTATATATTTTGGTATGATGTTAAAGCATCAGAAGTTAGGCTTTTTCATTGAATGTAATTTAGATGCTGACTGTACAACTAAAGATTTGTTTTATCTATCTTTTTGAATGGTCTGCTATGATTTTTATGTTGGAAAGACTAATTGCTCCTTTAAGGAGTGGATACTTGAACATGATAGAAATATCAGAAATAAGAAGAAAGTCAATGCTTTAGCTACACATGTCATGAAAGAAGGGTGTCACCATCACTTTTAAGTTTTTGGTTTTAGAAGTGATGGAAGAGAATATTAGGGGTGGTGACCACAGGCATAGAACTGAGATGAGGTAATTGGCCTTGAGTCTCTCTTTGTGGACGTACCCTTCTCCAGGCTTAAATGGAGCTGTTTCATTGAAACCTGCTCTTCGAGATCAGCCACTCCCACAATGAGTCAATAGCTCAAATACTTCTATTAGATGATATGTTTTTATATATATTTGTTGTCTATGTTTTAAGTGTGATTTCTTGATTGTTTATATTGGTTTTATATGCAAGCAATGTGAATATTAATTATGGTCTATGTATTTTAAAGATTTTTACAGGAAATGAGGTCAGGGTTCAATTACTATATTAGTTGTATGCCTACGTTGTTAATTGTCTGATGAAGCAATAGGTATATTGTGAAAGCACTTACGTTTTGTTGTTTTTACTTTGAGTTTGTTCATTAAATCGATTACTCCCAGCTGTGGTGGTCATGCACTTTATTTCTTGTTCTTACACTTTAGATAGTATTAATGCCATCCACAGCCTTGCCAAACTTGGTACAGGACCCTCTTGCAAAAGATACCTAACAGCCCTGCTTTAGAAAGTAAATGGCTGCATCTTCTACATCCTAGCCTCTCCTTTTAAAAAAACACCCAATACATACTGTAACATGAAGATGAAGAATGGAAGGAGCCATGCACGTTACACACAGGCAGATGTGTCACGATGGAATGTAAAAGGATGTTTATCTTTCTTTTCTAGATCATAAACAAACAAACAAAAACAAAGTACAAAATCAGTGGTCTACACTAGTAATGTGTGATAAATATCATAACACTGCCTCTTATTCAGAATTTACAGTGGTTACTGGAAAGGATCCCTCATTTTTATCAAGGAATGTTGTGATATTTATTACTTTAGGCATTCCTTGCAACCAGCAATAAATCTTCAGCACACAACAACAAACAGTTAACAGCTCCCAGACCACCCACAAGTATAGTATCTTGTGTATTTAGCTGTTATGCCTAGCTGTTACACTGCAGTTTCACCATAAAACTTCAGCTGTACTTACTTGCTTATTACAGGCGGCCCAGTCTAGCCCGTACCATTTTCATTTTGTCCTGCCATTGGCCTGCACTGCGTTGCTAGAGGTGGGTAAGCTGTGCAGCTATTCAGATGTACGTTGCTATGTTGCTTTTTTGCATGGGAAGTTAAATCGCTTACTAAAGCTTTTGAGTGGTTTAAAGTGATGGACTTTTCTTTCCAGATATACTACCTCCAATTTTGGTGATGCTCATTAAGGTATTATGGTTTTATTTATTTCATTTGTATTCGTTTTCTGGGTAGAGCCTTGATCTCCATGGACCTTTTTCAGACTCGGCCTGGGAGTGGTGTTTGGCTAAGTGAATTGCTCAGAATCACACAGTTAGGCAAGGAAGAGTGACAGAATCAAACCTTTCACCGCTGGACCACAGGAAATAGCGTGCTATCAGCTCCTTAAACTTCTAAGCCAACAGCCAGACATGCTGCAAGCAACCTGGAAAAAACATAAAACGCGAACTGTAGCTGGTCTGACTGGCTGTCTTTGATATCAAAATTCAGACACAGGAGAAATACCACAAAATACTGAAATAGACTTTTGTTCCTACTGAAATTAAAAACAAAAGCAGAAAAACAGACATAATTTTTTTCATATTTGTAGAGCTGAAACCGCTTGAATGTTTCTTGCTTGTAGGGCTGAAACCACTTCACTTTATCTTTTTTTTTTTGCATAATATCCTTGATTTTGCCTCATATTTTTGCCCTGTCCCATAATATTTTTGATTTTCTGCTAAATTACTGAAGATCTCAGTCAGTCAATAATGCCAGACATTAGAGCTCCATACATATTGCTCAAAAAATGCACACTGGTGCAAAACCTGCTGTTCTATTAAATGTAAAGTGAGATTAAGTCCCTGATTTTGAGCCTTTGTCCAGAATTCATGAGAAAAGAAGAGGAAAAGTATGGTTAACTCCTTCACCAACTCCAAGATCAAACAACAGTGAGGAAAAGGAAAAGCTGTCTAAACCTCACTGTCCAAAAATTGTAGAGTTCAACTCCATAGACTCGAAGTATAAAATGACCAAAATGTTTGCTCAGTTCATATTTTGACTAAAGATCAAGAGATAACATCCATTTTAATATAGATGTATGTATGTATGTATGTGTGTGTTTGTGTGTGTGTTTGTGTGTGTGCGTGTGTGTGTGTGAGTGTGTGTGTGTGTGTGCGCGTATATATATATATGGGATTACTTACCTTGGTTGACAAAAGCAAAAATGATGACAGTTAACTGTGCATGTACAATGAAAATCCTTGCCTGAAGCAAACACAATGAGAGTACAGTTCTGTCAGCTGAACTTGCCATGACAGTAGATGTTTGAATGATCACAGCTACAGTAGCTTTAAGTATATGGGTAGATTACCATAGCTAACTACATTTGGGAAGTTCATAGGTTCATAGGTTCATACTAGGCTATCTGCCCTAGGGCATTTATAAGCCTAGCCAGAGTGTGTTTGGCTTTCGCCACCCATTTTAAATTAATTTTGCTATGCCCTTTTTCGAGGTTAGTATACTGTGCCTCTGACTAACAGTGACACAGAAGTGATACCCGGGGTAAACCTACGATCTCCCATCCACTTATCAAGATTCCTCTTGAAGAGAGTCAATGAGGGACTCTGCCTAACCTGGACTGGGATTTTATTCCAGAGTGAAGGGAGCCTCTGGGTTATGAATCTGTCCCTCCAGCATGTCCTATTTATTTCAGTGCTGAGGTTCAAGTCTCTCGAGCGCGTAGCTCAATGGGATTTAGATTTTCTGAGGTGCAGCATGTCCATTAATTCCGGGTTGGACATGGCTTTATACGTTAGGCACAGATCGCCTCTGAGCAGGCGGTATGCCACTGAGTAGAACTGGCATTTCTTTAACCGGGCAGCATATGGCATCTGTTTGAGCCCTTTGATCCTCTTGGTGCGGTACTTTTGGGGTCTTTCCAGTTGCTGCAGGTGTCTGGTAAGGTACATCCCAAAAGGGGCATTGTACTCAATTATGGGCCTGATGAGGGATGAGTAAAGAGGCACGATGACCTCCCCTGATCTAGATGTGAATCCCTTCATGATTAGGTGGGCTATATAAAATGTTTTTCTAACCACTTTGGCCACGTGGTTGTCATATGAGAGATTGCTATCAACTTGGGTCCCCGGGTCCCTAATTACTTCTTCTGTACTTAATGGATTACCACCTATGTGGTAATTTGTGGGCACTTTGTTTTTGCCAAAGGGGATGACTATACACTTTTTGGTGTTTAGCTTGAGGCCATGGATCTGGCACCAGTTGTCTGTTTCTATGAGGCCCTTTTGGAGGATGCTTGTGTCGGCTGGAGAGTCGATTATGGCACCCAGTTTGTAGTCATCTGCGAATTTGGTCAGCCACAGTCCTTCTGTGTTGGCCTGTACCTCCGAGAAATATACACCGAACAAGAGAGGTCCCAGGACTGAGCCTTGTGGGACGCCACTTGTAACTGGTTTGGAGTCTGACATGGCTCCAGCAATTCTAACCATGTGTGTTCTGTCCTTGAGCCAGTTTGCAACCCATCTAGTGACATAGGGGTTTATATTTAAGCTGGTGAGCTTATCTATAATGCCTGAGTGGGGTATTGTATCAAAGGCTTTTGCGAGGTCCAGGTAGGCTGTGTGGACCACCTTCCCCTCGTCAATGGCCTTGGTGACTGTTTCAAAGAAATCGACCAGGTTTAAGAGGCAGGATCTGCCCTTAACAAAGCCGAACTGGGTAGGATCCAGTGTCTGTAGGTCCCCAATATCTTTATTTATGAGGTCCATGATGATCCTTTCCATAGCTTTGCAGACCAAGCTAGTCAGGCTTCTTGGGCGATAGTTTCCAGGATCCGTTGAGGCACCACCTTTGTGTAGAGGGACCACTGTTGCTGTACGCCACTCTTTGGGTACATATCCTGTAGTAAGGCTGAGATTGAACAGTAGTTTTATGTTTGGGTTTAGCTCTTCTTGGAGTTCATGTAGGACGCAGCCCGGGACACCGTCTGGTCCCATTGATGTTGTGTTTTTTGCTTTGGAGAGGGCGGCTCTTACCTGAGCATCTGAGATGTCAGGGGGGCAGCACTCTGCTGGGATAGATATTTGCCCTTTTGGTGGGGAGAGAAGTTTGTGCTAAACCTGTCAGCTAGGATGTTGGCAATGTCTGTGGGTTCAATATATTTTTTGTCATTTTGGAGTAATTCTGAGCATATCTGGGAATTCCCACTCAGGTTCCTAACATAACTAAAGAAAGCCTTGTGATTATCCTTAGTGTCCTGTGCAATTTTTCTCTCGAAGCTGGCCTTAGACGATTTTATGAGTGCCCATAGTTTTTTGCTAATACTGATCAGAGATGCCTTCCCTTTTTGGGATTTTGCTCTATCATGTAGTAGCTTCCTCCTTCTATTGTATAGTTTGTTTATGGCTGGGGTCCACCAGACAGGACGTCTGCCTTTGGAGGATTGGGTCTTGGTTTTATTTGGGATTGCATGATCCATGCATTCCTGAAGGTGTTCATAAAATGCGTTTATAAAGGATTCTGCGGTCTGGGCTGTATTTTCCACAGGCTCGTGGGCTTTGAAGGATTCCACCTCGGTTTTGAGGAGTGTGAAATTTGCTTTACAGAAGTTTTTCACTGTGGTTTTCTGGGCAGGGGGTGGGGTTGGGATGTGAATATCCAGTGAGATTAGTTTATGGTCTGATCTTACCAGTGAAGGATACACTTCTGGTCTGGAGCATAGAGTCCCCATGTTGGTGATGATCAGGTCCAGTATGTTTTCCCCTCTTGTGGGAGTTGTAACAAGTTGTTCCATAGCATTTGAGTTTATAAATTCTAGGAACCTTTGGGCTAGGGTGTTGGAGCTAGTGCTCCCAGTCTATGTTTGGGTAGTTGAAGTCGCCCAATATAATGGTGTTTGGAGAGACCTTCATATTTTCCAGTGTTCTCAGGAAGGCCGAGTGGGGTTCCTGGGTTTGGGAGGGTGGTCTATAGCAGGCTATAAACTGGAAGGCAGTTTTACCCACTGTTAGTTGCACATGGATAGTCTCTGATGCTCCGTGCTGTGCCACCAACCTGGAGGTGTGGGTATCTTTGACGAAGATTGATACTCCCCCTCCTTTTGTGGTTCGGTTCAAGTTTTGGGGCCGAAAAGCATGGTATGAGGTATAACCTGGTAGTGCTGGGGTGCTCTCAGGAGCCTTGAACCAGGTTTCTGTTACTGCACAGATATCGATGTTCTCCATGCTAAGGAGAGTTTCAAGTGAAAGGAGAAGAGTCCAGGAGCCTCTAGAGATTGGTTCTAGCAAAGCCTGATCTGGACTTAGAGAAGGAATCAAGCTTATAGTCCTTTGTAAAAGTATTTAGAGAACACCAAGTAGCAGCTTCTAGAATGTTTCTAGAATCCAATCCTTTCCAAAAAGCCATAGAAGAAGCCAAGGCCCTGGTACAGTGAGCTTTGATAGTGCCGGAAATAGATTTGTTATGGTGAGTATAACAAAAGGTATTAGCCTTAGACAATCATTTGGAAAAAGTCTGTTTTGACACGTGAGAAGATGCAGAAAGTAATTTCTGCTGGGATTATACCAATGGGATGGGAAGGGAAACAGAACTGAAGGTAGAATAGGTATTTGTAAGTTAGAGTGAGCACAGAGGTACCAAAATGAGTGAGGCTTGTTTGAAAAAGAGGAAGCAACTGTTCAGTCTGTGAAGCTATTTTTCTAAATGTTAAATATTTATTAGTAGAAATTATATGTTTAATTATGGTTTGTGAGTTAGAAGGAAAAACATGCTATTATAACTATGTGTGAGTGTGTACTGTTCAGTGTGAAACTCAACAGTGATCAGAAAAAAGAACAGGCAAATCTGTTTGAATAGCATATGCGATGATAAGAGCAGGATAGGAAAATAAGGCTAGTTTGGCACATAAATTGTTAGTATGATTGTACAGTCATAGCTGGGATTAAATATTTTCACATAGCATATAAATGGCCTTTCTGGAGAAGACCCTGCCACACATTAGAATAAATAAATCACAAATAAATATGTTATAGAAGATACACTTAACTTAGAAGGAACACCAACAGCTGATGATAGAGATTTAGAGAAGGACACATGGTTTATTATCTTGGTGCAAGAAAAAGAGGAGTAGACAGTTTTACTGAAAAAGAGGTGCCTGTTCAAAGTGGAGGAAGACAGAGCAGACCCTTTGGGAAGATTTGCTATTGTAAATCCTTTCTGGCAGTGTCGTATATATACTCCCTAGAGTTAAGAATGAAAGGTTTTGAACAAGCGTATGAGCTTCCAGCAAGGTATGTTATTAATGGCTGGAGACTGGAGTATAACTTCTGGAGAAGAGGATGTAAGTAGTGGACCAAGGAGACTGATGGTTAGACAAGGAGGGAAATTCTTAAAAAGTTTGTTGAATGTGTATGGGCTGATGGACATTGGTGCAGGGAGTGACATGAACATGGAATATACCCATTTTTCATACACGTACAGTTCATGGGCAAGGCTGGATAGGAGTTATATAACCAATGAATGTGGGTACTTAATTAAACTCCAAAATGCACCCAGTTTTAATTGCAGACCATACAGCAGTCAGTGTGTAATTATACCCTTCACAAAGAGATATTATCTGTAGATGTTAGTGGTTTCCAAATAACTGGTTAAAGATGAATAAACATAGGCAGTTTACAAGGAAGTTATGAAGTAGTTTGTAAACTGACATGGACAATCGTGTAGACCAAACAGAAGTAAGAACAGTAGAAAGAGTAGATGAAGGATAATATACAGCAAAGAGGGAACCAGTGAAGGAGAGAGAATCATAAGTGTTACATAAGCAACATTAAAAGACCGAAGGAACTGCGGTTGACAGGACAAACATACAGAGTAGATGGATGCAATAAAAAGAAATATGGGTGAGCATCTTGTTGAAATATACAAATACACAAGTGCTTCTCTTATGCAGTTTTTTTTTTTGAAAATAGGCAAATATGCTAAAAGTATTAGCTCAAAATATAAGACAGCAGAAAGCAGAGAGGCAATAATCAAAATGAAGTATAAAAAGACAGAGTAAGTGTACAACAACCCTGCATGAATAGAAGCTATATTAAGGAACTTCTGTCTGAGTCTATATAGATATCAGACGACAGGGAAGAATAGAAGATTTCTTGACAGGGATGGACCTTCCAAGGCTTGAAAGGCAGAAAGCTGAAGCATTAGGGAGACCCATCTCTATGGAGTAAAATAAAATCAGTTAAGGAAGTGAACTACTAGTAAATCTCTAGGTGCATATGGTATTCCTACAGAGTTTCGAGGAAAGGGGGGAGACGTTCGTTAAAATATAGCAGATTTTGTTTAATAAAATTATACTTGAGAGGTAAATTCCAGGTTTGTGGAAGAAAGCAGTATTGACAGTCATACCGGAGGAAGGGAAGGATCTAACTAGGGCTGCTTCAGATAGACCGATATCAATACTCAAGTATGATCATAAAATCTTTGTAGAGATACCAGTAGACAGGCTTGAAAAGGTGACAAATTAATTAACCAAGACCAATGTGGTTTTGTTCCTGGAATCAGACCTGTGATAATATACCAAGTATACAGCTGATATAGAAGGAGCAGAAGACAAAAATATCCCCCTCCTCCTGGTAAGCCTAAATGACGAAAAAGTGTTTGACAGAGTCCTTTGGGAGTTTTTGTGCGTGGTTTTTCATGGATTATAAAGAGAAACTGGTGCTCTTCACATATGATGTATTAATATCCTTAACTGATCCGGAGAACGGTTTACCAAAACCTTTTGAAATTTATACTCCTTTGCCAAGATTTTTGAGTATAAGATAAATGAAAACAAAACTAAGCCTATTCTGATAAACTATGTCCCTTCCTTTGGCTTAGTGCAGCAACGCCCTTATATTTGGGGGCATTACAAGATGAAATATTTGGAAGTGTAGCCAACAAGACAGGTCACTCAGGCACCAACTTCCAAGAGGGACATGGGGAAATAAAAGAAAAGATCTTGACACTAATTAAGAAAGGGAAGATACTTTCCTTAGGTTTGCACATTAAAACACAAGTACTGACAATTTTTATAGTTTCCTCAGATCCTTCATGTTAGCTAAACCTTTTTGTGTGATGTGGAGGAGACATTTTCAAAGGTTATTTAAAGGGAAATTAAACTATTTATTTGGGATGGAAAGAGCCCTAGCGTTAGCTGGGAAATTATGTTTCTTTCAGCCAATGGAAGGAAGGGTTGCAGTACCATATCTTTCTAGCTTTTATAAAGCCAATTAAGACATGTATATATAATGGAATGTAAAAACTACAATCTAAGTGAGAACAGTGGACCCTCATACAGGATAGGAACTACCAGGAAGTGAAAAAGTAGAACATTTGGTCACAAGTTTTAATTGTGAAAGATAAAAAGAGACATTTAAATGAGATGCTAGACTTAGTTAAAAACATTGGATGTAAAAGATTTGAAACTTAAAAGAAGGAAGTGGTTCGTATTGGACTAGGGTCAAGAAACAAAGGGAAGGACAGTGTAAGAAAATGGTGGTATTGTTGGTGTGTGAATGTAAAGAAGGCATTCATTAGAGGCAGCTGGGAGTTTATGAATAGGGCAATGGTAACAGCTGTGTTCCCTGAAAGAATCGTAGGGTTGATGAGAAGGATATATGAATAGTTGAAGGCAAGAATTAAGGTCAGAGGTTTCCTCTCCAACAAGCTATATTTGAAAAGAGGAACCAGGCAAGAGTGTTCGCTTTTCCATGTGTTATTTGCTTTATATTTAGAGCCATTGGTGAAGAAAATGAATGACTTTTGAATTCAAGGATACAGCTGGTATGGTAACAAATAAAAATTAGCTTTATTTGCAGATGATATTATTTTGTATTTGATAAATCCAGAAAAGGGCATTTCAGTAAGTTTAAGTTTTGTTCAGGTTGTGAATAATGAAGATCAGACAAATGCTATAGCAATAAACTATGCACCTACACATGAATTGGTTCAGCAGTACCCATGACACGATAAGATGAAGGATTTCCATGTATGAATTAAAAGATTCTATTATGACAGCTAAGGAATATGTGGAAAGAGACAAAACTAAAGATAATACAAACAGTGAGAATTTGGAAACCCTTGATTATGGATATGGATAGTAAGATACATGCACTGAAAATGTTTTCAGTCCTATAGTTTTATATATAAGTCAGATGTATTTTTATCAACCAATGGAGAAGTTGTGGACCATAATTAGTAAATGTTGTATGATGCTATTTGGGAGGAAAGGAGGAAGAGGAAAGTGTTAAGTGGGATACGTTGGTTCTCCACATGGAACAAGGTGGTTTAGGATTAGCTGATTTGAAGGGATACTTTAGAACTACTCAGTTAAGGCTCATATACATAACACAAGCATAAGGTCATTACTCAGAGGGGAAAGGGATGATAATAAAACAAGGTGGGAGATCTTGAAGTAAGGAGAGAGTAGGATATTGGCTGCAGGTCCTTAAGGAAATTAACAACTATATAGAATATTAAATACATAAAGCAGCAGAAAGTAGTCTTAAGAACTAAGCCAACAAGGGAATGGAGAAAGGAAATTTTACCAACAAGAATGACTGCAAGTAAGGGTGCAGAAAATAGGCAAGAGTGTCTAGAATTTACTGGAGAAATTTTTTAAAGGGACAAAAGTGTTGGAAAAATATCTAGAGAAGGAACGGTAAAAAAGTGAGATGAGGCCAAGCAGAAGTTTAGACTGCAAGTTAAAAACTGCTTTCCCTACCAGGGATTAATAATAGAGTATAGATAAAGAGGAAGGGATAGGAGAATGCTAAGGGAAAGACCAGTACTGGTAGAACTTTTAATTGACTTTACAACATAAGTTATTGTTTAAAAAACAGTAATTAATGGGACATGTAAAATACTGCATGATAAATATAAGAATCAATCGGAGGAGGTTATAAAAGACTGGAAAGAGAGACTGGAAAGGCAATATAGAAAAGAGCCATGTCAAAACATTTTGTATGACTCCTAAGTATGCAACAAAGTCCAGAAGGCTTAGGGTTTTTTCTTGGAAGGATATGCAGATGTAGTCTTATACCTCAAACAAACTTCAGAGAATCTTTATTCAGGTAGATTGCAAATGCTGGAGGTGTGATGGGACAGCGAGAGTGAGAAACTGGAATATGTTTTCTGAGAATGTTATGAGCTGGCATATTTCAAAAATTCCTTACAAAGTACTTTGTCAGAAATGTTGGTGGAAAGGGGGTTAAATGGTTATAATTAATGAAATGATTATTTGATATATGATCTGAATTACCCACATGTGGTAAGGCCTTACTAAATTTAATGCTTTTGGCTGCCAAAAATAGAAACCAAATCTAAGCTAAATGCAACTGACATACTGAATATTGTTCATAGGTTCATAGCTAGGTAATAGGCTATTGGCCCAAGGGTCTAAGTAAGCCTAGCCAACAAGGTTTCCTGGCTTACGCCACCCAAGAAAGTTAATTTCCTGTGCCCCTGTCAAGCAGAGCCACAGAAGTGATCCCCGGGGTGCATTTCCTTTTTCCCATCCACTCATCAAGATTTTTCTTGAAGAGTGCTAATGAGGAACTTTGCTTGACATAGATGGGTAGCTTGTTCCAGAGTATAGGAAGTCTCTGGGACTGGAATCTATCCCTCCAGCATGTCCTGTTTATTGTGGTGACAAGGTTTAGGTCCCTAGAGTGTGTAGCTTGGAGAGATTGGGATTTCTTTAGGTGTAGCGTGTCCAACAGCTCTGGGTTTAACATAGCTTTATATGTTAGGCAGAGATCTCCTCGGAGTAGGCGATATGCTACAGAGTAAAGCTGGAATATTTGAGATAGTCAGTGTAGGGCATCTGTTTGAGGTCAGTAATCCTCTTTTTTAGGTACTTCTGTGGCCTTTCCAGCTGCTGCAGATGTTTTGTGAGGTACAGTCCAAAAGGGGCATTGTACTCTATAATGGGTCTACTGAGTGCTGAGTAGAGGGGAACAATGATCTCTTTTTTCCTGGATGAGAACCCTTTTGTGATGAGGTGTGCCACATAGACAGATTTCCTGACTTCTGTGGCAATGTGATTATCAAAGGAGAGACTACTGTCCACCTGGGTCCCAAGGTCTCATCTCACACGTGGCATTAAGTAAACTGCCATTTATGTGGTAGTTCATGGGTACAAAGTTTTAACCAAAGGGGATGACAATACACTTTTTGGCTTGAGATTGAGGCCATAACCTCTGACACCAGGCATCTGTCTCAGTGAGGCCCTTCTGTAGGATGTCCACATCATTAGGGGACTCGACTATGGCTCCTAGTTTGCAGTCATCTGCGAACTTCATTAGCTAGAGGCCTTCTGTGTTAGCCTGTACTTCAGAGAAGTAGATACCAAACAGGAGCGGTCCCAGAACTGAACCCTGTGGTACTCCACTTGTCACTGGTTTGAAGTCAGATTTGGAGTCTGCAACTTTTACAGTGTGGGTTCTGTCAGCGAGCCAGCTGGCAACCCATCTTGTGACGTAGGGATTTATACCTAGTTTAGTGAGTTTAGCTATAATTCCAGGATGGGGGATGGTGTTGAAAGCCTTGGCAAGGTCAAGATAGGCTGTGTGAACCACCTTACCCTCGTCTACGGCTTTGGTGACTGCCTCAAAGAAGTCAATCAGGTTCAGAAGGCATGATCTGCCTTTCACAAACTCGAACTGGGTGTGGTCCAGAGTTTGGAGGTTACCAATGTCTTTGTTTATGAGTTCCATGATGATATGTTCCATGGCCTTGCAGACCAGACTCGTCAGGCTAATAGGGTGATAGTTCCCAGGATCAGTGATGGCTCCCCCTTTGTGGAGTGGTATAACTGTTGCTGTGTGCCATTCAGTGGGTACAAAGCCTGATGTAAGACTATGACTGAACATGGTGCTTAGGTGGGGAGCCAGTTCGTTCTGAAGTTTGTGTAAAACGCAGCCTGGGATGTTGTCCGGTCCCATGGATGCTGTGTTCATGGCTTTAGAGAGTGCAGCTTTTACCTGCATAGATATGATTACAGGGACACTGCATTCTTCCTGTATAGATATGGTCCCTTTAGGGGGTGAGAGGGGGCTAAAGTTAGCACTGAACCTATCTGCCAGGATGCTGGCAATATCAGTTGGTTCTGTAATTTTTGTGCCATTGTGCTGTAACTCAGAGCAGATCTAGCTTTGGAGGATCTTATAAGGGATCTCAGCTTCTTACTGAGGCTGTCCAGGGAGCTGTTCCACTCATGAGATTTTACTCTCTTTTGCAACAGTTTCTTCCTTTCGTTATAGAGTTTGTTTATGGCAGGGGACCACCAGATTGACTTCCTTTTTTGAAGGATAGCGTCTTGGTTCTGTTTGGGATAGCATGATCCATGCATTCGTGTAAGTGCTTATAGAGTGCATTTATGTAGGATTCAGCAGTCGTAACTCCATTGTCCATCTGCATGGGTGTCATGAAGTTTGCCACTTCTGTTTTAAGAATCATGAAGTTGGCTTTGGAGAAATCTTTTACCGTGGTTTCCTTAATGGTGGGTGGGGGGGGCGGGATTCTGATATCTAGGGTGATTAGCTTATGGTCGGATCTGACCAACAAGGAGTTGACTTCAGGTGTGGAAGACCGGTCACTCATGTTGGTAATGACTAGGTCTAGGATATTGTTGCCCCTGGTGGGGGTATGGATAAGTTGATCCCAGGGCATTGGAATTTATTAATTCCAGAAAGCGTTGAGCGAAGGAGTTGATACATGAGTAGTTTTCCCAGTTAATGGTGGGGTAGTTGAAATCACCCATTATTAGGGTGTTTGGTTGAACCCTAATATTTTTCAATATATCAAGAAAAGAGGAGTGGGAATCCTGAGACATGGTGGGGGGACCTGTAGCAAGCTACAATTTGGACTGCAGTTTTGCCCAGAATTAGTTGCACTTGGGTAACCTCGGATGCATTATGCTGCGCAACTAGCCTGGAGGTGTGGATATCCTTAATGAATATGGACACACCTCCGCCTTTGGTGTTCTGGTCCAGGTTAGATTGCCGAAAAGTGTGGTATGAGTTATAGCCTGGTAATGCAGGGGTGGTCTCTAGAGCCTTGAACCAGGTCTCTGTTACTGCGCAGATATCGATGTTCTCCATTTTAAGGAGTGCCTCGAGTGAGTGCATTTTGAGATTTAGACTTCTGGCATTGAGTAGCATTGCCCTTAGTTTTTGCTTGCTTGTTCCTGTTACAGTGGTGAATTTGTCATTTGAACTTTGCCTAAAAAAGGCAGTATGGGGCGGCAAGACCCTTAGCCAGTATCCGGAATCCCAGGGGCGACAGGTGCAGGCCATCTCTGGCAAAGCATCGTGGTCTGTCGACCATGTTGTCCCAGCAGACCGATACTGGATCCACTTAGAATGACACCACAAGCTTAGCCAATTGTTGAAGTCAATCATTTTGTCCTTGTTAAAGAGATAGAAGAGTTAGAGATGGGAGTTTTACATAAGTGAAGGATCAAACTGCATAGAAATAAATGGAATTTATTGAAACAATACATATAGAATAATATTCAGGAGAAATGAGGTTTAAGGAATGGCAGGATTTCAGGAATTTATGTAGTGTGGGACTGAGTGACTATTGTTAAAAAAGAAATGTATGTATAACGCATGGAAATGAAAAAAAATGTTTGCTATAGTTTGTTTTCTTTTCTAATGTTGTATGTGTACCTATGTCACTGTCTACAATGTAAGAATTTAAGTGTTTTGAAAAAAAAAGAAAGAAATAGACAGGTTAACCCTATCCTACAAGGTTGGTATCTTTGGAACAAGAGCCAATTTGTTGGAAAAAGATGAAACTTTGGGATGAGTGATAGAGTTGTCTGTTGCCAAGCAGAAATTCAGATTTAAGGAAAATGAATACCTAACCTAGCTAACACTATCATCAGCCCTTAAATGCAAGGGGGAGATTGAAACAATGCCAGACATTATAAAGCTGTTGATTAAAGCAAGAACTGAGAATGCAAACCACAAGAAATTAATAGCAGATTAAGTAAGGGGGGTTGTGGCTAGTTATAGTACACATAAGTTGAGGCAAGATTGAGATATATGACTGAGCAGCCAGTCTCAGAGAAGGAGTGTCAGAAGTTATGACTAATGCCAAAACAGGCAGCTAGATCCAAGAAGTTCCAAATAGTTGGCTGAAAGTGCTTACACAAGTATTTCTACACACAGGTGAGGTTACACGAAATGCTGCCTGCGATTAATTAAACTGGCTGGAGATGGAACACATTAAGTGAGAAATGAGGGGTGCAACTTACAAAAGACAATATGATGCTGGGCTGGGTTAGGTGAAATAACATGTCAAGGCATATTAAAGCTTTAATAAATATTGTGTTATTGGTTTGTAAAAAGTGACCACTCGGTTGTGGAAAACAGACACAACACCTCAGATTAACGACAGGTTGGAAATAAAGAGCAGCATTAGGGATGTCAACCTACGGGAAGGTAATTCGGTGATAGTTTTATTAGTAAATGTATGGGGGCATGCACTTGTATGGGCCAAGTAAAGTATGTGTAAATAAATGGCCTTTGTGGAGTCAAGATGAAGATGTGTCCACTTTAGGTGAAACAGGAAGAGATGGAAGAAAAGAAATGTGTTTGCGGAGACCTCGGGAAATAATTCTGATAGTTAATGAACTATACATAATATAAATGTTTTCTCCTTCCTCTTAGAGTCTACACATGTTAATGATTAGTGCATAACAGTCTGTTTTTGTGTCTATGCAAATTTACTTATCATATGAAAGTGATTAACTGTAAGCTCTAGCATTAGACTAACTTTTGATGTATGTGCTCTGATTAATAATTGTGCTAAAAAGTGATCCCCAGAGCATTTTAGTGTGCACCGTGCATATGGATTGTACTGTTTGTAAGTTTGAAGTTTGATGGTCAGTAATGCCCCAAGTTATAAAGAAACAAAATGATGATTAGTATGATGTCTCACTGACTAACTGATTGATAACTGGATCAATGTTTGAGTGACTGCACGGTCAAGACATTTTGTAACTTAACTGAGTTTTATTGATTTTCTGAAAGAACTTAGAATAAGCAAATATTACATGAAAATGCAATCCACACAAGTTCACACAAGCAGGCGTCATACAATAAATGTATGCCTGCCACAGGAGAACTTGCCCGTGTCTGCATTTCCTCCCAAGTATGGATTATAGGATCATAAGATCATAGGAAGTTACTAGGCTAATGGCTCTAGTGCCCTTACAAGCCTAACCAAGTTCTGCCCTTGTTTCCATGATCAGCACCTATTGCCCCTGTCCAAGAGAGACACAGGTGGAACCCCCGGGGTGAATTTATGGTTACCCATCCAACCAACTAGATTGCACTTGAAGAGGTGCTCTGCTTTACATGAACAGGGAGTCTGTTCCACAGATGCAGTAACCTCTGAGAGACAAATCTGTCTCTCCAACAGGTTCTATTAATGTCACATACCAGGTGAAGGTCTTAAGAGTGAGTAAACCATGGGCCATTGGACTTACAGATATGCAGCATTTCCAGTAAAGCATATTCAGAGATTGCCTTATATGCAAGGCAGAAATCGCATACCCAAGCTTCATAAAAATATGCACCATCCCCCAGGTAGGCCCATCATCTCTGCCACTAATTATTTTTTATGTAATATTGGTATATTTCTCCAGAATTGTTACCTTATGCTATGAAATTACCATCTTTTATTACAGATTCTTTTGATTTTTTTTAGACAAAATCAAAGATAGTGAGTGGACAGAAGATATGTATTGGGTATCTGTTGATGTTATAAGTTTATATACTTCTATTCAACACCAATACGCTTTGGAAGCTGTTAAGTTTTTTCTTGGGGATAGTCCACTGAGTAATTATATATTAGAACTGATTGTTTTTTGTCTAAATAATAATTATTTTTGTTTCTGTGAAGATGTTTATATCTAAAGAATTGGCACTGCCATGGGGGCATCCTTTGCCCCTGGGTATGCCAAACTTTTCATGGGCTTATATGAGGTGAAATATTTATATAGACACCAGTTTTTCAGAACATTTGTTGTTTCTTATTATAGATTTATAGATGACTTAGTGTTTTTATGTAAAGGTGGCTTAACAAATATTCCTGTTTTCATCTGAGATTTGTATGTTAACAGGTTTCAAATCAAATTTGATGGGCTTCAATATGGTGATACCATTAGTTTTTTTGGATATAGCTCTAACAGGGGTAATTGGTAAAAAGGTTAAAACTAAAATTCATCGCAAATTTGATAACAGCAATCATTTCCTTCATAGGTCTAGCTGTCATCCATCTCATTTGTTGGAATCTTTACCTTTTGGAGAATTACTTAGAATTTATAGATTGTGTACTGATAATAAGGAATTATATAAAGAGATTTGTACCTCAATTAACATGTTTTAAGGAGGGGTTATCATTTAAAAGTTATACATAAGGTATTAGTGAAATTAAAAAAATAATTCATTTGTATCTAATAATCAAATTACTAGCTATAATAGTAAAATTACTTGCAATAATTTTAGAAAGAAAAAACAAGAATCTAGACAGATGTGTATAGTTATTTCTTATAATGTTTTTTCCAATGAACAAGTTAGAATTATAAATTATTTTTGGCCTTTTTTATTTAAATGTAAGTAATTTTCTGATTTATTGTGTACATTTCCTATTTTCTCTTTTAAAAGGGGCAGAAATATACAGGACATTATTGTTCACACTAAATTTGTCAAACCAGCAGAGAAGTTATGTAGCACTTTAACTATGTTGGGCACTAGTGGTTGTACTAAGTGCTCAGTATGCAGATATTTAATTAATTTTTTAGTCATATTAATGGTATTCTTTTCAGTCCTAGAGGACATTTTACTTACCTAACATCAAATGTTATCTATGCTCTCAGGTGCCCCTGCAGTCTCTTTTATATAGGTGAAACTAAGAGAGTTTTTAAACTGAGACTGCAGGAGCACATCAGAGACATTGTATTAGAAAAGGCTTTTAGCCCAATTGCTATGCACTTTAAGACATTTCATAACAGTGACCCAGAGTTTTTGAAAGCAAGTATTTTAGAACAAGTTAATTACTGTATTGGTGACTCTGATGTCAGAAATAAAAATAATCTTTTGTATAAAGAAAGTATTTATATTTTAAAATATGGTACTTTAAACCTTCATGGGCTTAATGCAGAAAGTTCATGGAAACTCATGATTTAGTTGTTTTTTTTAAATGTCCTAATGTGTGACAATGGACTTATTTTAGGAAGTAAATATTTTGTAATAGATTAATTAATTAATTAATTAATTAATTAATTGTTGTTGATAAACTTCTGAGTGTATTTAATGGCAAAGTTTCTTCTTTATGATGTACTCCTAGAAGGCATTTGTTGCAGAAGTGCTAGAGAAGCGACATTTTCTTTCAGCTGTAATAAAGTGCTTGTTGGTATATTTTATTCATTTTTACTGGGCTTTTTTCGTATATTCATCTGTTTGGTGCCTTTCAGTTGTTTTTTTTTTAAAGTATTTTAGTCTAGTTGCTGCTGGGGGGGGGGGTCAGGTGTCATAGTTACTTTGAAGGAGACTGATTTGTGGTTAGATCTGACAAGAGAAGACCTGAGAATGGGAGTGCTACAGCGGTGTCCCATATTGGTAAGCACCAGATCCAGGATGTTGACACTCCTAGGTGGAGTGTCCTTCAGCTGGCCCAGAGCATTGGAGTTAATGAACTCAAGGAACCTTTGGGCAAGTGAGTTTGAGCATGAGTAATTTACTCAATCAATGGATGAGTAATTAAAATCACCCAGAACCATTGTGTTCAGATGCATCTTGACAGATTCCAGTGATCCAAGTAAGCAGAGTGGGTGTCTTGATTCATGGAGGGGGTCCAGTAGCTGGCAATGACTTGAGTAGATGTCCTACCAACAGTTAGTTGCACCTGAAATGTCTCCAGGGAATCCAGGGAATCATATTAACATCTAACCAATTTGGATGTGTTTATATCTTTAATGAATACTGATACACCACCTCCTTTAGTTTTCATGCCTTCCATTCATGGTCTGAACGTGTGGTAGGAGGCGTAACCCGGTATGGCTGGGGTGCTCTTCATATCTGAATAGGTGACAACTGTGGAACATGAATTGCAAGGCTTCACTTCCAAGATGGCTGCACATTGAGTAACAACTTAACTCTAGCTCTCCCAGTGTGGAAACTAAAACTCAACAGAGAAGGCCAGTAGACTTTTGAGTTTATGGGTACATTTCAGTAAATGGCTAGAAAGTATACTGCCTGGATACCAGGAAAAAAGAAATATGGAGCACCTGGAAAAAAAAAACAACTACAAAAAGTGAGGAAGAAACACTGCTTGGGGAAAGTTCTGCAGCTGTTCATCAAAAAATTCAACCTCCAGGCATGACTCTCAGTAACCTACAGGAATATATAATACAACTACACACAGACCTGGTTAAATAAACAAACCACTGATGAAGTATATCAGCACAAACACCAAAAGACTGGAAAAAAATGGAAGGAGCATTAAACAAATATTCAGATGAGGAGATAAAGCTTCAAAAATCAGAGTTTGAAATGAAGAAAATGTTTGCTTAATATGAGACTGCTCAGGAAGAGATTTTTCAAAAAATAATGGAATTAAAGGACAGAGAATGTAGAGAAAACCTGAGATTTTCAGCTATACTGAAGAAGCTGGAAGGAACAGTGTATTGATTTTATGAAAGTACAGATAAGTAACTGGACTGGTATTCCACAGCAGGAGTTGTTAGTTGAAAGGGGACATTGTGTATATGCTCCAAACCTGGCTATGAAAAATCAACCTAGACCATTAAGAGTAAAGATGCAATCCTACAAGTAGAAGGATTTGATTCTGACAAAACTGTGGCAGAAGGACAAAATACTAAAAAGTAGGAGACAGCAGTGTGTATATGGGGAATCATTACTCCCTGTACACCAGGCAGAAGAGGAGTAAATTCATTCCAATATTCAGGGAATGTTGAGACACAGGTATGAAGTTCAAACTGCTGTACCCAGCTGTTTTCAAAGTATTCTTACTCAGAGGGACAAAATCATTTTTTGATGAAGTACATACTAAGAAGGAAATAGAAAACTTTGTCCAAGAAAAAGTGAGCTGTGAAACAGAAGGAGATTCTGCTTCTTGTTTTTTTTCAAATAAACCTCTTTATTAAATTATCACATATGACACATGCAATCATACATTTATATAAATGAAAAATAAAAAAAATTGACACCACTTTAGTTGCAAACATTATACATCACAGACACAATTGAAGCAACTGTAGTTGGAAACATTATATATCACTTATAATAAATTCAGTCATTGTCAGTTAAGCATCATATTGCTCATTCAAATCCTGCCTCTTAAACCTTGTTCCTTCTCTGCATATATTGTTCCCACAATTCCCATTTTTTCCTATGGAGTTTGTTCCTTCCCTTTTCTAAAGATCCCAGTTATTTTATCTCTGTTACTATATTCACTATTTCTAATAAAGTTGCTCAAGACTTTGATTTTTATTTTCTAGTAATAGCTTTTTTGGCAGCCACCATAATTAGACTCAGCAAGGCTTTACTATGTCTAGGCAGTTCCAATCCTATATCATAGCTCAAAAAAAATAATCTCCCCAGTCAATCCAATCCCATCAGCCAGCATCTCTGAAACAGTGGTGTGCAGGGAATCCCTAAAGTCTGCCAGTTCACTAGACTCCCAAAAAATATGTTCCCAGCCACCTCTTTACTGCCAGTCACACCTTCAACATTTGCTATCTACCTGAGGAAAAATTCTTTGGAGTCTACTTGGAGGATAAAAATACATATATTCCAGGAAAAGAGCCCAAATCTTCTAGATTCATATATCCACCCCCCATTGTATATGTGAATTGCTTATCCAATCTATCTTCCCAATCCTTTCTAAGCTCCTCAGATTGATTTTTATAGTCATCATGCAATATTTTATATGCTCTACTAATTATTCCTTTTTTAATGGCAGCTTCTGTTCTAGATTCTATTAAAAACTCTACCAGTGCTAGTCTTTTATTTAAGAGGCCCCTCTTTCTTTCTCTTTGCCTATACTCTGATATCAATCCTTGATAGGGAAGGCAGTCACCAAACTGCAGTCCAAATAAATTCTTCACGTCTTCCCATTGTATTACCTTTCCCTTTCTAGTTATTTGCTCCCAGTATCTTGGTTCCTTTGCCAGTTTTATCCAATAAATTCCAGCCCCCTCTTGCCTATAATATGCATCCCTATTGGCAGAATCTCTTTTCTCCATTCTCATGCTGGTTTAGTTCTTAGAATACTTTCTGCTATTTTATGAATATAATACTCTGTGTGTTTTTTGTTGTTCTCCTTAAGTCTGCATCCAAAATCCCATTCTCTTTATTTTTTGAGCTTCCCCCCTGTATAATCATCATTTTCTTCCATTCTGAATTACAATTTTCTGCTTGCGCTACTTATAAGAGCCTTAACTGTGTTGCTGTAAAATACCCCCTCAAATTGGATAACCCTAGTCCTCCTTGTTCTACTGGAAGAATCAGCTTATCCCACTTGACCCTTGCTGTCTTCCCTTTCCAGATAAAATCATTCAACTCTTTTTAATTGCTATCCACAGCTTCTCCTGTGGTTGATAAAAATATGCCTGACCTGTAAATAAGTCTAAAGGGACTAAAAAAATTTTAATTACTTGTATCTTAGCATTCATATCCTTATAACAAAGCTTGCAGTTTCTCAATGTTTGTATTATCCTCTGTTTAGTCTCTTCCCACATATCCTTAGCTGCCACAACAAAGTCTTTCTAATCCATACTCCTAAATACTTCATTTTATCATGTCCCCATAAATATGGATACTGTTGAATCAATTTGTCTGTGGGTACATAATTTACCACTATTGCCTTTGTTTTAGCTTCATTAATTTTGTATCCTGAGAAGATTTGAAATTGTCTTAAAATATTCCACAACATTGTAATGTCCCTTTCTGGCTTTGTCATGTATAAAATAATCTTCTTCTTCTTTTGGCCTTTCCCAGTTAAGGGGTCACCACAGTTGATCACCTGGCCACTCATGATTGGCAGAGGAGTTTTACGGTGTCAAGTTGCCAGCCCAATGACCAACCTTCCACAGAAGGCACACACATGCATGCACTCATGCCTAGGGCCAATTTAGAGTGTCTAATCCACCTACAGCATGTCTTTGGGATGTGGGAGGAAACCGGAGCACCCAGAGAAAACCCACTCGACCACAAGGAGGACATGCAGACTCAGCGCAGAAGGCACCCCAGCCGAGGATCAAGCCAGAAAATCTCTTGCTGTGAGGTGGCAATGCTAACCACTGTACGACTGCGGCCACTCTGTCATGTATAAAATAATATCATCTGCAAATAGAGCCAGCTTTTCCTGAGTACCATACCAACTATATCCTTGAATTTCTGAATCTGCTATTTTCTTTGCCAATGGTTCTAAATATAATGCAAACAACAAAGGGGAAAATGGACAACCCTTTCTGGTTCCTCTACTCAAGCATAAGTTATCAGAGAGGACCCCACCCACTTTAATTTTTGCCTCCAATCCCTCATATATACTCCTAATCAACTTTATAACTGTATCAGGGAAAGCAAATGCTTGCATTGCCCTGCTCGT
Source organism: Protopterus annectens (assembly GCF_019279795.1). Lineage (NCBI taxonomy): Eukaryota > Metazoa > Chordata > Ceratodontiformes > Protopteridae > Protopterus > Protopterus annectens. The sequence goes on along the minus strand of NC_056744.1, from coordinate 1,681,091,108 downwards.
GAAGTCCCAGTCTACTCTGTCAAATGCTTTCTGTGCATCAAGACTCCCCAATAACAGTGGTATTTTCTTACATTCTGCTTCCCTCTGGATCATCAGTGTTCTGTTAATATTGTCAAATATTTGCCTTCCCTCCAAAAAAAACACACTGACTCATATCTATCAATTTTGGTATAACTTTTGCCATTCTTTTAGCTATTATAGACATAAACACTTTAGAATCATGATTTAGTATTGAAATGGGCCTGTATGAAGCTGGATCCAATGGATCTTTACCCTCTTTAGGTATTATCATTATCACCACTTTCTTCGAGGATGCTGGTACTTTTCCTCCTCTTCAACTCCTATTAAACAAAATCTTCTAGATCTTTATCATTTTTTTCCCCTCCTAGCTGCCAAACTTCCACAGGAATACCATCTATTCCTGGGGTCTTTCCTGTAGACTGGTTATACATAGCCATTTTTATCTCATCTCTTCCTATCCTAACTGTTAATAATTGAGCCTCATCTACCTCTAACCTTAACACATTTAATTCTTCCATAAACATTTTCCATTTGTACCTTTTCTTGATTTCCATATTTCTTTGCTTTATACAAATGTTCATAAAATTTCCAAAATATTTCTAATACTTCCACAGGATCTCTTGTAATCTTCCTTGTTATAGGCTCCCTAAGCTTGGTGACATCCCTTTCCACTTTCTGTTGCCTGAGTCATTGTGCTAAAACTTTTTGTGCTCTAGAGTTATTATAAAAAACAGTTGCTTTACAGCAATCTTTCTAAACTTGTGCATATTATTGAGGTAATTCCTTATTTTCTGTTTAGCATTCTGCAGTTGCTCCTTTTCTTATTCTGTGAGATTCCCCTATTTTGCAATACTTTAAAATTTGTTAGTCCCTCTAAATAATTCTTATTACTTCTTAATCATATCTCCCTTTCCTTTATTTCCACCCTAGTTTTAAACTCCGCTTTAATTTTATTGGGTCTATATTATAACATCGAAGTTCTCTAACATCGAATGTTATAATATTGAACCTGTAATGTCGACTGCTGAAAACAGCGAAGGTGCAGGACATTGAATTCTTTCCCAGGGAAAGAATTTGGTGGGCCGTTGCTGTGGCTTCACTGTTTTCAGCGTTCGATATGTTGGAGCATTACGGGTCGGCTTCAGGTAAGTGTGCGATTGTGTGTAGGTTAGGGTTAGGGGGTGGGTTAGGTGAGTTAGGGTTAGGGAGCGGGTCAGGTAAGTGTGCAGTTGTGTGGACGTTAGTGTTAGGATGCGGGTTCAGGTAAGTATGCGATTGTGTGTAGGTTAGGGTTCGGGGGCGGGTTAGGTGAGTTAGGGTTAGGGTGTGGGTCAGGTAAGTGTGCGATTGTGTGTAGGTTAAGGTTAGGTGGGTGGGTTAGGTGAGTTAGGGTTAGGGCGGGGGTGAGGTGAGTATGCGATAGTGATGGACCTTAGAGTTAGGGTTGGGTTAAGGTAAGTGGATAACTAGTACTGTATGTAAAGTTTAGTTTAGGTGTAGGATTTTAAGTGTATATGTGTGGATGGCTGTTTTTTGTGTGTGTTTGTGCTGTGTGTATGTTTCTCGGAATAGTGATTTTTTTCCCTGGGAAAAATTTGCTATTCTGACTGTTCAATGTTTTCACACTTCGGTGTTTAGGGTTCGATATAATAACATTCAATGTTAGAGAACTTCGATGTTATGATATAGAGCTAATTTTATCCCACTCCCTAGCTATATTTTAAGAAGAAATGTCTATCTCTAGTAGCTCCTGAATTAATTCCAAAACCCATTCCTTAAATTCCTCTCTTTTCAACCGATAGATGGGAAAGCACCAGTGTCTCATTTTTATTTCATTACCTTGCATTTTTATGTTAGTTATTATTGGTGCATGATCTGAAATAGATATTGGGTGTGTTTCAAGTCCTTCAATTAAATGTATATGTTCCAGGGAGATATAAATTCTATCTAGCCTAGCCCAGTTTTTGTATCTTGCAAAATAATATGTAATTTCACTCTGAACTACTAGTACTGAATACACATCTTACATACTCAACATTTTCATAAATATCTTCAAAAATCTACCCTTCTTTGTAAGATTTTCCCTTCTAGGCCCCACACACATCTTCACTGTTGCAAACCAAATTCCAGGCTCCACCTATAAGTAATATTCCTTGCTGAAAGTTGATTATTTCTCTCAGGATTTTTTGTAAGCTTCATAATAGCAGTTTTAAGTGGAATGTAAATGCATCCCAGTGAAATCCTCCTCCCTTGCCAGTAGACACTTAGTACTATATATCTTCTATTATTATCTTTTTTACATCTTCTATCACCATTGGAGCTCCTCTTGCAATTAATATAAGTACTCTTCTTTTCCTTTGCCCCTGATATTCCACTGAATAGCCATCCTGAAAACCTTTCTTTATCAAATTCACATGCTCAGTTCTTTCCAGGTGTGTTTCCTGTAGCATAGCTATTTGTAACTCTACATTTTTAATATAGTTCACTACTCTTTCTTTTTTATATTTATCTGTAAGACCATTCAGATTGAAAGATATTACAGAATGCATCATTTTATTATATAATTATTACCACCTTTTATGTATAACTGTTTTTTGTTAAATGTCTAGTTCCAACTTTTATGTTACATGCATATATTGTTTGACAGATTTGTCTTTTATACAGTTGTTTCTTGTCATATCCATTTGAGCCTATGCCACATCTCACATAACTTTTTGTTTTTTGAAAGCCCTCAAACAGAACAACCAACTCCCCAAAACCTGTCAACTTAATAATGACACACAAACCTATGTACATCTTCAAATATTGATGTTTTTGCTTCCTAATAAGAACAAAAGTTCTAAGTTGATGGCCACACAGACAGGCTGGAGTTAACCAAAAAGACAGGTTAGTCATGCTAAGATGCATGGTACAGCCTGTTCTATTAGTAACTGCTATTTAATTTTGTCTGTCTTTATAGCTCTCCCAGTTGAGAAAACACTTGAATGCTTTCAGTAAACACTTTCTCCAAGCCATTTCTCTTCATCAAATTGTCTTCTAGTGACATGCAAACCAGACACAAAACTGCTAAGGATATCTTATTTATCAGAAAAAAAGTCTTATAATATTCAATATTATTTTTCATTTACATGCTTTGTAATACACTTGTTACTGGATAACACCTATGGTCTTAACTCATGTTCCTATGCAATATGGGAAAAAGCACACTGATTTTTCTTTTGTCATACTCTCTTCACCAGACCTTTTTTCTCTCTCCCCTTCTCTTTCTCCTTTTTTTTTACATTGCAGTGTCTACATTTCTTAAAACCAAACAAAGAAAAAGAGAGACAAAGGAGAAAAAGAAAACAAACAAACAAACAAACACGCCTGTTTATATTAGTATCCCCATTGCATTAAAAAATGAGAAAATGTTACTGCAAGTCTAATTTGTTTTGTCTTATCTTTAAAGCTCTCCCAGCTGGGAAAAAACCCTGACTGCTTTCAAAGAATATTATGTCCTAGCCAATTTCTGTGTTCTTTTCATTCAGCCAATCCCCTTCCACCAGACTGTCTCCATTTTCTCTCTATCATATTGTCTTTATGGAGACATGAGAAGCAGACAGCCAGTTTCTCTATCAGATTGTTTTCATGGAAACATGAAGACCAGCTGCAGAACTGCTACTAAGCATACATGCATTTGCCATAAAAAAAACCTCATAATATTCAATATTCTTTTTCATTTACTTGCTCACTCTTAAAACTAATCAATCTAACGTCCTTAATCCAGTCATTTCCCCATGCAAGAATGAGAAAAGGCACATTAATTTTAACTTTGTCATGCCATTTTAACTAGACTCTTTTTTTTTTACATTGCATTGTCTATATTTCATAAAACTGTACAAGACGAAAGAGGGAAGAGGGGAGAAAGCAACAGCACCTGTTTACAATCCCAATTACACTTAAAAATAGCATGCAAAGAAAACCATATACCACAAATACAGTACTATTAAGAAAATACATGTTTTCTTTACTTACAGTTAGTTTCTCCCCTCTCTTCTCCTCCCCAAAGCATTTTTCCAAACATTAATGACATGAAGTAGGGCGTACACTTAGAGTCCCCACAAGTCCAACAAATTTTGAAAACATCCAGTATTTCCAGATTTTCTTCTTCTGTCATATTTTACAAATATAATTATTGCACTGTAATGTCATAGTAAGTTACTGGTCTTATTACTATTTTTCTCCATTCCCCAAATCCTGTCTCTGCTTCATTTCCAATGTACTCTTGATTCTTCTAGTGAACTTTCATGCTTCCTTCCTTCTCTCCAACATTTTCCACTGAAATACTGGAAAAGGTTTCACAGATACAGTCTTTCTGTGTTTTTTATTACTAGAAGAACAAGAAGCAGAATCTCATTCTGTTTCACAGCTCACTTTTTCTTGGACAAACCTTTGTATTTCCTTCTTAGCATGCACTTCATCAAAAAATGATTTGTTCCTCCAGGGAAGAATACCTTAAAGACAGCTGGATTCAGCAGTTTGAATCTCACACCTGCATCTCAACATGCCATGAATAGTGGAATGAATTTACTCCTCTTCTGCCTAGTGCACAATGAGTAATCATTCTCCATATACACTCTGCTGTTTTCCACTTTTAGTATTTTGTCATTCTGCCACAGTTTTGTCAGAATCAACTCCTTCTAGGATTGCATCTTTACTATTAAAGGTCTAGGTTGCTTTCTTATATCTAGGTTTGGAGTATACAAACGATGTACCCTTTCAACTAACAACTCATGCTGAGGAATACCAGTCCAATTGCTTATTTGTGCTTTCATAAAATTAATGCAATCTGTTCCTTCCAGCTTCTCTGGTATAGCTGAAAATCTCAGATTTTCCCCACGTGCTCTGCCCTCTAACTTTTTTAAACATCTCTTCCTGAGCAGTTTCATATTCAGCTAGCCTTTTCTTTATTTTGACCTCTGATTTTTGCAGCTTTATCATCTCATCTGAATATCTGTTTAAAGCTTCTTCCATTTTTTCTAGCCTTTTGTTGTTTGTGCTGATATACTCCATCAGTGTTTTGTTTATTTTAATCAGGTCTGTATTCAATTGTCTTATATCTTCCTGTAGGTTACTAGATGTCATGTCTGAAAGTTGCATTGTTTTTTGCTGAGCAGCTGCAGATCTTTCCCCAGTCAGTGTTTCTTCCTCACTTTTTGTAGCTGAGTTTTTTTCCAGGTTTTCTGTACTTCTTTATTTCTGGCATCCAGGCAGTGCACTTACTAGCCAGTTACTACTACTGGTCTTCTCTGCTGTATTTCTGTTTTTACACTGGGAGAGCTAGAAACAAACTGTTACTCAATGTGCAGCAATCACACAAAACACTCCTCCAAGTATCCAAAAGCAACAACAAAGTTGGGGACTCCCTCTACTCCCACCACATTTCTAAACATTGGAACTCAATTCCTCAACATATCCTACATGCTACCAACCTACACTAATTCAAAACTCTGCTCAAAAAACACCTCACTAACTGGGTCTGCTCCTGCACCAAGCCAGGCTAATACCACATAAGCCCACATCAAATTTCATCCCCTACATTTTATAGTCTCAATGTATACCCTATGCCCACTTGTTAACACCACCTATCAGCTACCTACAATAAGAGTATAATTTGATAATTTCTTTTTTTTTGTAAGGGTATACATATGTACACATATTAAAATATACTCAAATGATCAACTAAAGATGGACCCCTGCCCTCAAAAAATATATATCTCTCTCTCTATATATGTGTATGTATATATATATATATATATATATATATATATATATATATATATATATATATATATGATTTTACTAGTGTAATAACTTTCTCCTTTTCACTAAAGTGCCTATTGTATAGTGTACTTTCTTTATTGTCTCTAGATATTTATGTTAAATTCTATGTAAAACTGACACTGTACCTGCCAATGTCATTCTTGTTTTATTGGAGCTTTTGTCCCCGGGCCTCCACTTGAAATGGGCTCACACCCAGATGGACTATCCCAGTCAACAAATGTAAAATAAATAAATAAAATAAATACATCTTGAAAGTATTCTGCTTCTTGTTCTTCTGGTAATAAAGACCACAAAGACCGTACCGGTGAAACTTTTTCCACTGTTTCAAAGAAAATGTTGGAGAGAAGGAAGGGAGCATGAGAGTTGACTAGAAGATTTGAGAGTACATTGGAAATGAAGCAGAGACAGGATTTGGCACGTGGAGATGAACAGTAATGAAACCAGTAACTTAATGTGAGATTACAATTAAATAAGTATATTTGTGAAATTTGACAGAACAAGAAAATGTGGAAATATTGGACTTTTTCAGAAGTTGTGGGACTTGTGGGTTACTCTAAAGTATATGCCCTGCTTCATATCATTAATGTTTGGAAAATGCTTTGGGGAGAGGAAGAGAAGGGAGAAAGTTAACTCTAAGTAAAGAAAACATAATTTTTCTTAATAGAGATATTTTTGTGGTGTATGGTTTTCTCTTCATGCTATAAAGTAAAGTTTTCTCAGTTATTTTTAAGTGTAATGCGGATTGTAAATAGGTGTTGCTGTTCTTTTTTCCCTTTGCTTCTCCCTACTCTCTTTCTACATGCTCATTTTTTAAGAAATGTAGGCACTGCAATGTAAAAAAAAGTCTGGTTAAGAGACAGTGACAAAAGCAAAAACTAATGTGCTTTTTCTCATTCTTGCATGGGGGAATGACTGGATTAAGGACCTTAGATTGCTTTAGTAACATGTTTTAAGAGAAAGCAAGTAAATGAAAAAGAATCTTGAATATTATGAGGCTTTTTCTGGCAAATAAATGTATGCTTAGTAGCAATTCTGGATCTGGCCCTCATGTCGCAGTGGAAACAATCTAATAAAAAGAAATTGTCTGTCTGGTTCTCATGTCTCCATGGAGATAATCTGATAATATGAACTTGGCTGTCTGGTTCTCATGTCTCCATGGACACAATCTGATAAAGAGAAATTGGTTACAGTCTGTGGTGGAGAGTGATTGGCTGGGGAAAAAAGAAAAGAGAAAGTGGCTAGGAGATAATGTTCTTTAAAACAGATAGGGAGTTTAACCAATTGGAAGAGCTATAAAGACGAAAACAGTTACCACTTAGTAGAAGCACAGCCTGCAGCATGCGTCTTATCATGGATAACCTTTCTTTTAGGTTAACTCAAATATGTGAGTGTGGCTGACAGTTTGGGACATTTGTTCCTATTAGGAGGGTAAAACTTTAATATTTGAAGATGTACATACTTTTGTGTTTTGCTATTAAATTAATTGCTTTTAGGGGGTATCAGGGATTCATTTGTTTTTGTTTTTTTGTTTGAGGACTTTCAATAAAACAGAAAGTTTTGTAAGATGTGACATAGGCTCAAATGGATATGACAAGAAAAAGCTATATAAAGGTTCAACCTGCCAAGCAGTGTATGCATATAACGCAAAAGCTGGAACTAGATATTTAACAAAAAGGTGTTATACATAAAATGTGGGAATAATAACTTTTTAATATAATGATGATTTCTGTAATGTCTTTAAATATTAATGGTCTCATAGATAAATACAAAAAGAAAGAATAGCAAACTATATTAAATAATCTAGAATGCAAATAGCTTCTTTACAGGAGACGCACTTGGAAAGAACTGAATATGTGAATTTGATAAAGAAAGATTTTCAGGATCTTTATTCAGCAGAATATCTGGGGCAAAGGAAAACAGGATCACTTATATTATTTGCAAGAGGAGCTCCAATAGTGATAAAAGAGGATAAAAAGATAATGGCAGATTTGTAATGCTAAGGGACTACTGGCAAGGTAGGAGGATAACACTGGCATGTATTTATATTCCACCTAAAATTGCTATAATGGAACTTAATAGAATTCTGGGAGAAATAATCAGTTTTCAGCAAGGAAAGTTACTTATGGGGGGACTGGAATTTGATTTGCAGCAGTGAAGATGTGTCAGGGGGGAAAAAGGCAAAGTATAACAAAGGAGGATAGATATCTGAAGAAATTTATGAAAAAATTCATCATGAAAAATGTGAATTTGGTAATAGGAGTTTGGAGTGAATTTACATACAACATTATTCCCCAAGATATAAAAACTGGGCTAGACTAGGCAGAATTTACATTTCACAGGAATATGTGCATTTAATTGAAGGTATTTGATATGCACCCAATAACTATTTCAGATCATATGCCAGTAATAACTAAAATAAAAACACAGGATAATGAAATAAAAATGAGATATTGGCACTTTCCCACCTATCTGTTGAAATGAGAGGAATTTAAGGAATGGGTTGTTGAGATTATTCACTATTTGAAAGGATAGAAATTACTTCTGAAAATATAGCTAAGGAGTGGGATAAAATTAAAGTGGATTTTAAAAATAAGGTGGAAAAAATAAAAGCTATGGTCAAGAAGTAACAAGAATTATATAGAGGGACTGACAAATGTTAAAGTATTACAAAATAGGGGGAATCTCACAGAACAAGAAGAGGATCAACTGCAGAATGCTAAGCAGAATGTAAGTAATTACCATGATAATCTACATGAGTTTAGAAAGATTGTTGTTAAGCAACAGTTTTTTGATAATCACACTAGAGCACAAAAACTTTTAGCACAATGACTCAGGCAACAGAAAGTAGATAGGGTTGTCACCAAGCTTAGGGAGCCTATAACAAGGTAGGTAACAAGAAATTCTGTAGAGGTATTATAAATATTTCGGAAATTCTATGAAAGTCTGTATAAAGCAGAGAAATAAGGAAATCAAGAAAAGATACAAATGGAAATGTTTATGGAAGAATTAAATATGCCAAGATTAGAGGTAGATGAGGCTCAATTGCTAACGGTAAGGATAGGAGGAAATGAGATACAAATTGTGATGTATAACCAGTCTACAGGGAAGTCCCCAGGAATAGATGGTATTCCTGTGAAAGTTTGGAAGCTAGAAGGGAAAAAACTAATAAAGATTTGGAAGGTTTTGTTTAACAGTATTCTAAGAGGAGCAGAAGTATTAGCATCCTGGAAGAAAGCAGTGGTAGCTGTAATACCTAAAGAGGGTAAAGATCCATGAGATCCAGGTTTATACAGGCCAATTTCAATACTAAACCCTTATTATAAAGTACCAATGAACTGAACACCACCCAACCTGTAAATTCAACCAGACTGAAGATCTGAAACAGAAAAAGCTTTAATGGAAAGCCACAGAACCACAAAATACAAAAACGTACTGCTCGTAATACTAAGCGCTTTCACCCGTACATTAACACAGGCTTCATCAGAGTTAATTAGTTACTGCTGTTACAGACATTTAAAACCAATAATGTCATCCACACACCTCTTTTTCGTCCTATCACCGCTAAACGCATCTTGTGTAGTAAAAAAATAACTCATTAAAATTCCTTCATTTCCTTAAAATGCTATCATAAAATAGCCGATATTCCTAATCTAAACATTAATCAACACTAAATACAAACATTCATTTAATATACACCGTTTTAAAAAGTGTCTTACCATGCATTAAAATAGGTTAAAATGTGTTACTATACTAACACTATATGTTTCCTGTTAAAACTCTTAATCTGAAACTAAACTCTAACCAACAGTCAAGGCAACCAATGTATCTATCACACTTTAAAAAATTTTTTACTATGTAAATTTTAATTTTTAAATTAAATAATGTACATTTTTTTTAATTTTTAAATACCTTAGTTGACACATTATTTAAATACAATACAATTTTAATTTTAGAATACTCGAAATAGAAATATGGTCATTAATTCCAGGAGGTTTTGAGGCATCAAGTCTAAGTTGCCATAAACTTTCCTTTACCTCTAGAAAGGTCTTGACATCACCCCTCTGTCGCTATGTGGAACCCTATCTACTACAAAAAAATATAAATTTATTAAAATTTAAACAAACCTGGCTGTGCATATATAGGGCATTAGAACTTTTTTTATTTTTAATATCTCTTATATGTTCATTTATTCTCAATCTCAATTTTCTAAATTTTTCCCTATATAAAATTTTGGGCAACTTAAACATGTAGCAATGTAAATCACCATTTTTGTGTTACAATTAACGTAACCTGGACATTTTATAGTACTACTAAAATTGTGAACTGCTACATACGGTCCATTGTTTATAAATTTACAAGCTGCACAGGACTCACATTTACTCATTTTGGAATTCTTATACATATCAACACTGTTGTCCATTTCCATTAATTCCTTCAGGTTTTAAAAAGAGGTGTGTGGATGACGTTATTGGCCTTATTATAAAGTGTTCATGTCTATAATTGCTAAAATAATGGCAAAAAGTAATGCCATAATTGATAGATATGGATCAGTGTGGTTTTGTGGAGGGAAGGCAAACAGTTGATAACATTAATAGTATATTGATGCTCCAGAGGGAAGCAGAATGTAAGAAAATACCATTGTTGTCAGTGGTTCTTGATGCAGCAAAAGCATTCGACAGAGTAAGCTGGGACTTTATGAGCATGGCAATGGAAGCATTTGCATTTCCTGAAAAATGATAAGGTTGATTAAGAGGATATATGAGAGATTGGAGGCAAAAATTAAAGTGGGTGGGGTCCTCTCTGATAATTTCTGCATGAGCAGAGGAAACAGATAGATGTGTCCTCTTTCCCCTTTGTTATTTGCATTATATTTAGAACCACTGGCAAAGAAAATAAAGGATTAAGAAATTCAAGGAAATATTTGGTATGGTAGTCAAGAAAAGCTGTGTCTATTTGCAAATGACAACATCAGAAATATACATTACAGTGTTGTGGAACATTTTGAGACAGTTTCAGATCTTTTTGGGATACAAAATTAATGAAGCTAAAACAAAGGCAATAGCGGTAAATTATGCACCCACATATGAATTGGTTCAGCAATACCCATATTTATGGGGACATGATAAAATGAAGTATTTAGGAGTAAGGATTAAAAATGATTCTGATGTGGCAGGTAAGGATATGTGGGAAGAGGCTAAAAAGATAATACAAAAACTGAGAAAATGGAAGCTTTTTATATGGATATGGATAGTACTGTACAATTACTTACAATGTTTTAGTCCCATTAGTCTTCTATGCAGGTCAGGTATATTTTTATCAACTAGAGGAGAAGTTGTGGATAACAATAAAGAGCTGAAGGATTTTATCTGGGAAGGAAAGATGCCAAGAGTCAAGTAAGATAAGAATAAGATGATTCTTCCACTAGAACAGAGTGGATTGGAATTATTTGATTTGAAAGGGTCTTTCAGAGCTACACAATTAAGGCTCCTTTACATAGCGCAAGCAAGTGGAATGGGATGATGAAGAAACAGAAAGACGAGACTGGAATTTTGGAAGCAGGCCTTTAAGGAGAATAACAATATTTGTACAGAATATTATATCTATAAAGTAGCAGAAAGTATACTAAGAACTAAGCCAACACGGAAATGGAGAAAGGTTGTTCTGCCAATAGGTATGACTGCAATTAGTGATATACACAATAGGCAAGAGGGGGATGGAATTTATTGGAGAAAACTGGCAAAGGAACCAAGGTATTAAGAGGAAATAACTGGAGAGGTAAAGATGATAGAATGGGAAGATGCCAAGAATGTATTTGGACTGCAGGTTAGAGATTGTCTTCCCTATCAAGGAATGATATCAGAGTGTAGGCAAAGAGAAAGAAATAGGGGGTCCTAAACAAAAGACTAGCACTGGTAGAGTTTTTAGTAGAATCTAGAACATAAACTTCCATAAAAAACAGAATAATTAGTAGATCATATAAATATTGCATTATAACTACAAGAATCAAACGGAGGAGTTTAGAAAGGATTGGGAAGAGAGACTGGATAAGCTATTTACAAAGAAACAATGGGAGGATATATGTATGTCTCCCAAATATGCAACACAACCTAGAAGATTTAGGATTTCTGCTTGAAAATGTTTACATAAATATTTTTATACCCCAAGTAGACTCCAGATAAATTTTCCATAGGTAGACAGCACATGTTGGAGGTGTGATGGGGAAGAAAGAGGTAATTGGGAACATATTTTCTGAGACTGTGATGAGCTGCTGGACTTTAAGGATTCCCTGTGGGATGCACCCTTTGGAAATGCTGGGTGGCAGATTGATGCGATGAGGGAGATGATTTTTCTGAGCTATGTTACAGAATTGGAATTGCCTAGACACGGTAAGGCCTTGCTGTGTCTAATTATGGTAGCTAACAAAAAAAAGCAATTACTAGAAAATGGAAATCAAAATCTAAACCAAGTGTAATAGATGAAGTGAATTTAGTAGCAGAGATAAAACTGGAATTGAGATCTTTAGAAAAGGGTAGAAGCAACCTATATAGGAAAAATGGGTATTGTGGGAACAATAGATACAGGGGATGAATGAAGATTAAAAGAAGGCATGACTTAAATGAGCTATGTAATGCTTGAAAATTATTGGGCAGACTATAAGAAATGTATAATGTTTGCAGTTGGGAATGTATCAATATTGTGTGTGATGTAAAATGCTCGCAAATAGGATTGTGTCTGTGTGGTTAATTTTCATTTCTATAAATGTATGATTGCCTCTGTCATAAGTGATGGTTTAATAAAGATGTTTCTTGTTTAAAAAAGGGCAGGAATTGAATAATATATGTAATGTAGCTTAGGTTATATGATATATGAAAATATATGTGAAATGTAATATTTGAAAACATGAACTTGTTAATACAGTTTAATTACCTTTATATAAATGTAAATTTGCCTGTTTCACAAGTGATAATTCAATAAAGGTATTTTTTTTAAAAAGTGTGAATTATAGTGTTTGTACACCAGGGCCTCACCCAGCAGGCATCGCCCAAAGTAAAGGCTTAATTTGCCTGTCTTTAATACTTGCCCTGATAAGATGTATCCTAAATATATGGCATCATGTAACATACAGGATAAAGATTAGGAGCTGCTGAAGGTTTCATCCTATAGTCCAGAATCTAAGTACCTTATTTTCCAGTTATGTATTGATTGAGCAAGCAGCTTAACCAGGCAACTATACCATTTCACTTCTGAAAATGGGGCAATTGAGATTATCAAGTTACTAAAAAAAAGTTACTAGCTCCATTTGTGTACCAGGATAAAGTCCTTACTATGGCTTAGATGACCCAGGTTCCACTAACAGCTCAGGCATCTGTTACAGCTGGTAAGGTGAGGATCAGCATGACTATCATAAGAGGGAGGAGCCAATCAGGGCACTCCAGTGCTGTATTCCTTTGCAGAAGGTGGCAGTGCTGCAAGGGACAGCTCATGGGCAATCAGTTTGCTATCAGAGTACTTCAGTGATAGTTTTCCTAGTAAGTGCATGGGAGCATGCACTTGTATGGGGGACAGTGTTATGTTGCCCATGATAATGCAGGTCACTTGTCTGCCCATATACCCTCTTTGGATGGATGCCAGTGAGGGCACAAATAACCCTCATGGTTACCTATGTGATGGCCCCCTCTGCATGGCTCTTATCCCCCATACTGGGGATACCCACTATAAGAAAATGAATGTGTAAAGTCCTATTGGAGGAAACCTGACAGTTGGCAAGCATGGGGGTAAAAACACTGGAAAAATGGTATTGCTTATGTGCTTTGCAACCATGTGCATACATTGGATGTGGGTGTGAGGTCTCCTGAAAGAAAAACAGTATATATAATTCACTTGAGTGCTTTGATTCACAGGATATACAGTTAATTAATACAAGTGTGCTTTCCTGATATTTCTGGCTGACAAAATTGAAAGAAAAATAAACTGAAAAATTAGAAACAATGTTGTCTGTAAGTGCATGACTACTTTGGTTTAATCACCCCTCATAACTGTGTGTATAATTCAGATTTCCTCTCATATCTATATGTGTAATTCAGATTTTGCATCGTACTATCATACACTTAGCTGCTTGTTTTGTACTTTGTTATTGCACTTTTAAAATAAATTAAAAAAAACTAAAATCACTATTGTTTACTGATATTTATTCAGTTTATTTGCCCAGTTAGTTGGGGTGGGTGGCAGAGGAGGGCTATAGGCAATAGAATTACACTAGTTCAAAAGAATATGGACTCCCACTCCCAGTTATTACCTTAAACTCAAAAAGGAATCTTAAGTTTTCTTCAAACTACATCAAATGTCATTTGCCATTTCATGTCATGTATCTCCCCAAAATGAACATCACTGATTGTGCCTAAGTAAAGCAAAATAGCTTCCAGTCAAAAAAAAAAAAAAGATCCACATACCTACTAGGCTCACTGTTAAATTAAGTTATTCTCTGGTAGACACAAAGAAGATAAATGATCTCTACCCTCTAATCACAACATGAAAATGTACCCTTACTTCTTGCATCCCATACAAAAAAAGCTCTAGACTAACTATTACTTTTAAACTTTAGACCCATAAACCTGTGAGCCCATCCCACCGAGAATCAGAAATCTCAATATTTACCCTGAATTGTGATCCAGACTTAAATCCTACCTACTAGAAATTACTACATGTATCTGTGCCAAGCATTTTACTGTAGTCAGTCATATCACTTAACACCCCTGTAAACTAGAGCATGCAATATTCAAAACACAAGTTATTTTTTCATTCCCTGTGGTTGCAGATTTACACCCAATTCTCTCTCTCGGTGTACTATCCTCCTTATAGCTACTAAATAATTCTTCTCTCCCTAGCTTACCCGTAACATATTTCACTCTTTTTCAACCTTACTTACTGAACTCCTTCTTGTTATTTGCTATAACTAAAAGATTGTCTTACTATTAACCTTATAGAGGCCATTTGCATGCTGTTTTTCCTGCACTCTTAATGCTTTATTTCACCATTTAATGTTTTATTTCATTGTAGTCAGAAGTATCCCTGTGATTCAGAAAAGCTCATAACGCAGAAGCCTTATCTTAGAAGTCTTCTGCATTTTAGTTTGCCTTTCTGATTCTTCTTCTGGTTTGTTGCTATGGGTTTCCCCTCACTGGGGCTTTAGTGTAGAGATCAGTTTCATGAGCAAAGTCACATGTTGACAGGGAAATCCATGGGATAGGCTAATGTTAGTTAGGCACATGTTCTCCCCATTAATATTTGCAGAGCTGCTTTACTCATTTGAGCAATGCAGACAATCACTCTGTTGAGTACAATTTAAGTCTATGAGGAAAAATTGAACACCATATTTTAAGATTGGGCGGTGCAGTGGTGCAGCGGTTAACATTGTCACCTCACAGTAAGTGGTTCTCTGGTTTGGTTCTTGGCTGGGGTGCCTTCTCTGCATGTCCTCCCTGAGTTCACATGATTTTCCTTTGGGTACTCCGGCTTACTCCCACATTCCGAAGACATGCCCAAATGATGTTAACATACTCTAAGAGGGTCCCACAGCAAATAATGACTGATGCCGAATTCATGGCCTCAAGCCAAACACCAAAAAAGTATCATCATACCATTCGGCAAAAACACTGCACCTACTGATTACCACAGCAATGGAAAACCCCTAAACACACAATCTGTGGTGAGAGACCTGGGTACTCAGGTTGATGTAGTGGCAGTGGTCAGAAAAGCCTTTTATTTGGTTCATCTCATGAGTAAAGGGATTGCATCCAGAAAAAAGGAGGTTATTACCTATCTATACTCCTCCCTCATTTGACCAATAAGCCATGAGCTTTCCAGATGCTCTGAAATGCATTTTATTGTTTTTTAAACAACCTTTTCATCTAATGACTTCCTGAACAAAAAAACATGCTCAAAGAAAGAAATGTAGGTCTTACTGTTCATTTTGTTTCTGCATCCATTCAGCACATTCTAAGTAACTGCATTATGCTGGAAGCCTGGGGGCTGCTAGGCACCCAGAAGCTATTACATTTTTAGATACTATGGGATGCATTGTAAAGTTTTTTAAAAACCTTTTCATCTAATGATAACCTGAATGAAAACAATGATTAAGGATAAAAATGCTGTCTTACTCTTCAACTTTGCTTTTTTCCTGCATCCTTTAAACACATTCTAACTGACTAAGACATACTATGAGGCTGCATTTATCAGATCTGGGAATAGTACCTGACCCTCCCCTGCTCTCCACCTCAATATAGGTAGGCACTTTCTGTGTATCCCCCTCTGGTGTTAAATTGGGATTAAAATTAAGGCACGAATGTCCACAGTCATATTTCAACCTGCTGCTGTCAAATTTATACACAGCATGACTCCTAATTCCCTACCCCCAAAAGTTAGCCACCCTCCGTGTATCCTTGTGATATCAAAACTAAAAAAAAAAGAAATAGAACATGATATATTTGCTGTCAGATCTATATAAATGGCATGCTTATTTATTCTCCCCTCAAATATAGTGACCTGTATGTGCATCAGATGTTTGATTGTGAGGAAAATTAAAAATAAAATGCCTGCAATAATATTTCCAACTTGTTACGACTAGAGGCACTACAATACTCCTTTATACGCTATAATGACACACTGTGGACCCCAATAAAGTCTGTAAGGAAAGTTAAAGAAATAATGACCACACTGTCTCCAGCCCAACACACGGTATAATGACATCTGAGGTTTGGGTGGACTGTAAAAGAAATAATGACATCTGCCCCCCCCCCCCCCAGTAAGTACAGAGACCTTCTGGGGTGTCTATATTAGATAATCAAACTTTCAAAAGTTCGACTGTCACATGGTTGGCAACATATCATTGAATTTTTGAAAGTTTGAATGTTTTAATGGAGATCTCTGTACAGCGCAGAATGGGAAGATTTCCCTTTTCTGCACTGTAGTGCGATCTCGGAGTTGGTATATTTAAAGAGCATGGAGTGTAGGGGTCCTTGCCCCCCTGCTTAAAATGTCCAGGTAGGTTATTTGTGTAGTTTATTGTTTTATTAGATTTTCGAACTTTTAAAAGTTCGATCATATGGTGTTGACCATATGACAGTCAAACCTTTGAAAATTCGATTATCTAATATAGACTCCCTTCTGGGCACACCTTTGAGCAGGGCAGGTTTTAGACTAGACGGGGTTCATAGCAGAGATGATTACTAAGGCCATGTCAAAATCCAGTTATACAACATTGTTGTGTGGAAGCCACCAGCCCCCAGAAGTTCTGAAGGTCTGGGTATTCTATGATTCATTCACCCCTTATTTATTTATTTATTTGAGAGAGATGACTGTTAAACTGAATGAGTGACAACAGAGTCAGTTACTTTCATCCAGACAACCCCCCACCAAGCAGTTATATCCACTTTTATATACAATTCAAACGTCTGATCGTGATAAAAGAGGATGACCATGTAGCGTATTTCATCTTTGTTCCAAACAGCCTGTTGCTACACATTAAAATATTGCATGTTGCTTCAAATAATCACATTAGTCCTGCAAAACTAAAATAATAAACTAACAGCAGCAGGTGGCTAGTCATTTTCCTCCACAAGCAATAGCCACAGCAATTATACCTGATCTATCTGGGCATATCAGGTGTCCAGTGAACTAGTTCATCTTCTCACAAGTGCACACTAGTACTGCTATACCTGACAGTGACTGTTTAAACTGAGCAAATGACAAGATGGTCAATTACTTTCATCCCGCCAACCCCAGCCCCACCCAGCAGTTACAGCCATGATATCTAATGGCTATGTAATATTATTTCACCGCCATCATCTACACAACCATGCCTCATGTTAAAGTATTCCAGTCTGAGTTGCTCCACACAAATCTCAAAGACATATTAATATTATTGCCCAAAATATTTATTTCATTTTATTTATTTATTTTATTTTACATTTGTTGACCAGGCTAGTCCAGCTGGATATATGTCCATTTTCAGTAGAGACCCGGGGAGAAAAGCTCCAAAAACACAGTAATATTTATATTATATGACAGTTTTTACAAATTAGGTACATTGCAAAGTTTAGCAATTCTTTACATTTCCTTACATTACTGCTTAAAGAATCTTTATACATATGATATTTGGACAGTTATAAGAAGATAGTTATAATGACATTAAATTAATATATAAAATCACACTCTCTTTATGGTTAACAGAAAAGCAACTAGATTAGTACAGGAATAGTGGTAAGTACCCAAAGACAAGTGAGGAAGTTAGTTAGGGTTAGCACAAGGGCATAACCAATGTGGTTTAAGGTATAGTTTCAGTTTATTTTTGAATAGTGTTTTTGAGAAAAGTGAGGTCAGGTCACTGGGGAGTGAGTTCCAGGTTTTGCCCACGGTATTAGAGAACAAAGAGTCACCAGCCATATTGTTGGTTTTACCTATTTGTACAAGTAGTTTATTTGACCAGCATAGGGTCTTAAGGTTATTGTAGGGGGTAATAAGGTTGGTAAGTATTGGGGTATTAGTAGGTTGATACAGGATCTTATGGGTGACTGTTAATTGGTTAAATAGTAGTAGGTTTGGCAACTCTAGCCATCCTAGTTGTTCAAAATTATGACAATGATGGGTTCTGAAAGTGGAGCCAGTGGCAAATTGTTGTAGGAGATAGCCATTTTCTTAAGGTTGTTTTTACACAGATTAGTATATATAGGGGAGGCATAGAGGTGAGTAGAGATTAAGTGGGTATGGGCAATAGTAGTCCTGGCTAATGGAGAATGAAAGGGTTTGATCCTATAAAGGGAGCCTAGATTTTGTTGACTGTTTTTATAGTACTGTTAATATGAGTATCAAAGTTACGGTTGTTATCAATTAATAGTTTGGTAGTATGATCAGGAGATATGATAGTACTATTGTTTGATATAATAGTAAAGTTAAGTGGGGAGGCCCTATGGGTGGGAGTGAATAGTAAGAGTTTTGTTTTTTTGGGGTTCAAGATGAGGCAACGATGTAGAAGCCATTTTTCGACTGTATTAAACACATTTTGAGTAAGGGTCTGTAGGTCATATGGAGAAGTGGCTGAGCATATTAACTTGGTTGATCATTGTCAGCATTATTGTAAAAAGAGTAATAACATTCATCTCACAGCACCATTCCTCTCATCACAAAGTCTGAAATAATGCCTTAAAATATCTGATTGATCACTGATAGCATTATTGTAAAAAGTGTAATGAACTCATCTCACCATGCTATTCCCGTCATCTTAACTGGCAACACAAATTACAAAGTCTGGCATATTTCTACAAAAAATATCTGGTTGATCACTGCTGCCCTTATTTACAAATAGTAACAATACTTCTCTCCACACCTGTCAAGTATACCTCCTTATGAGGGATGTTCCTCATTTTGAGTCTTAAAAAGTCCATGTTCCTTGCTGTTATACATTGAAAGAGTCCATCATATATTTAACCACTCTCTGAGCTTCCTCGTTGAAGTTGTTAGCAAAGTTTTAGTAGGTTTCGTAGGCTCATAGGTAAGTACTAGGCTAGCTGCCCTTGTGGACCAATTCAAGTGTAGTCAATTTCCTCTTAGTGAGAATCAAACCCTGTACCTCTTGAATGTGAGGTAAATTCCTCAGCCATTATGTCAAACCACAATCCACATGTTTTACACAATTTTGCCAGTTTGTTCCAGATAATGATAGGGAGTGTTCAACATTTATGAACTCTGACCCACACAGTACCATTCCCCTCCCCTCCGTCTATCGTACAAATAACAGAGAGGTGAAAAAACTACTTTAGCTACAGGCACCTTCACTCCTATATTTAAAAGTTACAAGGTCTGTATGAGATCATGGGAGTACAGATAGACAGGCCTCACAACCTGATTGTGATATAACTTGAATCAAATTACTGGAACATTCATTGTGCTATGGGGGACAGTTTTTTTCTGTAGTAGCACTTTATTTATTTTAAAGTAAGGAAACATTGCCCTAAAAAATTAATAAATGGGGAAATCACAGTGCTGACAGAATGGTGCCCTAGGCAATTGCCTAGTTCGCTTCTGAGTAAGGCCAATCCTGTCTATGGTGGGTGTAGGACCACAAGTGTAGATGGTGTGGTTATGTGTGGGTTGTAGTATGAATACATGTGTGTGAGTGAGTATTTCCATGAGTGTGAGTGAGTGTGGGGGGCTTATTTGTAGATGACTGTGTGTGTGTGTGTGTGTGTGTGTGTGTGTGTGTGTGTGTGTGTATGTGTGTGTGTGTGTGTGTGTGTGTGTGTGTGTGTGTGTGTGTGTGTGTGTGTGTGTGTGTGTGTGTGTGTGTGTGTGTAGCTAATGCCTTTGCTAATGAGATGCATCATGGGCTGCTAGGGAGAACAATAGCTCTGTCCAATTTTACAGCACAGTATAAGATTCAGAGACATTTTAATGACCCTCTAATAAAGTGTTCTTCACTGAGGCTTTACCGTGTATCTGAAATGGAATTTCTATACATTGTACTAACTGAGCAACCCACGCTGGCCAATTAGCATGGGTGGAGAGAAATTCTCTGTATCCAAGGAATGTTTCTGGTAAACATGTACTGTACTCTTAATGTTTAATGCACTGTTTAGGCTTTATTTCATTACAGTAAAAACTAAACTTGTATGATTTAGATCTTAATCAGTTCAACTAGTCTAGCTTAATATTATGCAGGGAATGAACTGGAGAGCAACCAGAGATTGAAGATTATTATAAAGAGTCAGGATTCTCACACACATTGGTTTGTTACTGCGGTGCTAAGATCATTTGGGGTGCATGGCAGTGAAGCACCCAAGGATTAATGTGAAAGTAACAGAACTTTACAGACCAGATGTGGTCCACTTGCCAAAGTGAGGCATGGAAAAATTACTACTGGACATAAAAACGGGTATTATGTGACCCAACCAAATGTGCCTGGGGGAAAAGGATTAGCGAACACCTTTCAGTATTTGAACAACAGTCTTGGAAGACTAAGTTTTGATTGGAGGGCCTGGTGGTTTGATGACAGGGGCAGGACAGCTTGGTCCTTCTAGTAACAGGCTGTGGCTACCTCCAGTGGTTTGGGTCTTTGAACATGAGGTGGGTGCTTACACATTTTACTGTATAGTAGGTAGACTGAGTCCACAGCCTAGGATCTGCAGGTGGTTGCTTGACTTTGCAGAACTTTTTGTGAAAAATGTAGATGTTGTCATTGGGAATGGTGGCTTAATGCTCAGGAGTTGGATTGGCCTAAATGGCATCCTTCCAAGTACTGCCCTCTGTGCACATCAGGTGGTTATTACGTGTTGCTCTGCTTACAGTGATGATGGCAGCTACTGGCTTGCAATTAACAGTGATTGGTGATAACATTGCACTGAATGGACTTTCAGTTGATTTGGATTTGATGAATACATTAACTGGTACTTGACTGGCATTTATTGGCTTAATAAATGAATGGCACTGGCCATTTGACACCACCATATGTCTATGGCTATTTGGTAACTATAAACATTTATTTCCATCAAAAGGCAAATAAAAGTATAAGTTACTATGTCAGGTAAGCATCAGGAATTTTAAGAATGAGATTCACTGAACATTCATCAGACTTAGAGTAAAATAAAGTTTGGCTATGACAACTGAGGCTACTATACGCATGAAAAAAATCAAATTTACTGGATAAAAGCATTCTGTACTGGATTTCTTTTTATTAAATAATGTTTATGATTGGTAGAACAATTGTTTATATAAAGAGGGCATTTTAGTGATGACTTCTTATTTCTCCTGATGAAGCTGTCAACAATGAAAGTAGCTGAATTACATTAATAAATATTTATTTATTTATTTTACATTTGTTGACCGGGCTAGTCTAACTGGATATATGTCCATTTTCAGTAGAGGCCCGGGGAGAAAAGCTCCAAGCATGAACAGCGACAAAGTTTACAATATATAAAACGACACGTAAAATCACAGTACAGCGGCAACATTGGTCAAAAGAAAAATTATACTAAACACAACAGTAAGTTTGAGCAAGACCCAATTAGGAGAGAAACCCCTTTTATTTTATCCTCATACAATGAAAGAAAGTGTAGAGACTAGAATTAGAGGCATAGGTTAGAGGAGTAGAGAAAGGGGTGAGAGCAGGAAGGGGAAAGAGATATCAGTCTGGGTTCATGCATGGACAAAGCCAGTGAGTTTTAAGATGTTCTTTAAGATATTTTTTAAATAGAGAAGTAGAAGCAAGGGTTGATATTTCAGAAGGAAGCTGATTCCAGTTTTTACCTGCTGTGTTCAAGAAAAGTGAGTCACCAGCTTTGTTCTTAGATTTAATAGAGGAAACTAGGAGCTTATTAGCAGAGCGTAGTGTAGCCAGATTTTTGCATGGTGTAATCATATTAGTGAGGATAGGGGTGTTGTTGGGGTGGTATAGGATCTTTTGGGTAATAAGTAATTGTTGACAAAGTATATGGTTCTGTAATTCTAGCCATCCCAGTTGTTTGAGGTTGAGGCAGTGGTGAGTTTTAAAGGGGGAGCAAGTGATGAGTCTAGCTATGCTATTATAACAGGTGGAAAGTTTGGAGAGGTTGTTTTTAGATAGTTTAGTATATATAGCAGAGGCATAGAAAAGGGTAGAAATAAAGTGGGTCTGGACAATAGTTTTTCTGGCAGAAGGGGTAAGGAAGGGTTTAATTCTATAGAGGGTACCAAGTTTTTTTATTAACAGACTTTATAGTGGAGTTAATGTGGTCATCATAGTTGAGGCGATTATCAATTGTTACACCTGGTAGGTGGGTTGTTGTATCTGGGGTTATGTTGGTAGCATTGTTAGAGATTATTGAGAAGAATGGATGAGGTGATTTATGAGTTGGAGTAAAAAGCAGTCATTTTGTTTTTTTTGGAGGAGGTAGTGTTGCATAAACCAATTTTCAACATTATGGAAAACAGTTTGGGTGAGGGACTGGAGAGAGGCTATGTTCTTAGCTGTACAGATTAAAGTACAGTCATCTGCATATTGAATGCAGGTGGCTTGTGGAATGTTTATGAGTAGATCATTAATAAATAAGGAAAAAAGAAGGGGACCTAAGATAAAGCCTTGGGGTACTCCGATATTTACTGGAAGTCATGTAGACAGATTGTTATCCCAAAGTACTGCTTGCTGTCTGTTTTCCAGATAAGACCTAAACCATTGTAATGCTTATGGATCGAGTGAATTGGCTTTTATTTTGTCTTGAAGTAAGTTATGGTTAACCAAATCAAAGGCTTTTGACAGGTCAATAAATAGCGCAGAGGAAAAAGAGTTATTGTTACGATTTTTGTTTATAGAGTCAGTGAAGGATAGCAGGGCAGTCGTTGTGCTATGGAATGGCCTGAAGCCATGTTGGCAGTTTGCCAGTAGATTATTTTGTAGAAGGTGGTTAAGTAGTTGTTTGTGAATAAATTTTTCCATTATCTTAGCTATTGGGGAGAGTAAGGCAATAGGCCAAAAGTTAGAAAGATCAATAGAAGATCCACCTTTATGTAGAGGGATGATGTGGGATTCTTTCCATATGATAGGGATTTTGCCTTCTGAGATAGTTCTATTAATAAGGATAGAGATGGGATAGTCTATGGCTTTTGCAGCAGTTTGTAGGTATTCAGCTGGGAGACGGTCAGCAGAAGGGGTGCAAGGTTTCAATTTTTGAAGGAGCTTACAGATGAGAGATGTAGGTACAGGTTGTATTTGAAAGGTAGGAGATGAAGTCTTAGAGGTATTTAGTGGGGAAGCAGTAAAAGGAGGTAAAGAATTGGCTAGGGTTAGAATGGCTTCTGTAAAGTAGTTATTAAAGGCATCAGGAATCTGGTTGGAGTTATTTTGGTTGAATCCTGCAGGGGCAGGAGTAGTAGAGTGGCCTGGCTGAAGAAGTTTGTTTATCCCTGACCAAAATTTTTGTGGAGTTTGTTGACTGGTTTGTTGGAGGTGAAGGTAGAAGTCTTTTTTGTCTCTAAGAATATCTTTCTTGGTGGCATTTCTTAACTGTTTAAAGTGGAGGTGATCTGATGGACATTTGGTGGCTCTCCATTTAGCCCAGATTTTATTTCTGAGGAGCATCTTTTGCCTAGTTTGTTTTGTGAGCCATGGGACAGATTTGGTTATTATTCTAGAACAGCGATAAGGTGCATGGTAATCTAGGATTTTAAGAAATCTGGTGTTAAAGTAGGTCACTGCTTCATCAAGTTCAAGATGAGTCATTGGTGACCAGTCACATGCTTGTAGTTTGTTTAGAAAGCTGTCTGGGTTAAAGAATTTTTTAGAGAGGGAGGTTTTGAAATTATTAATAGTTGGGATATGGACTTTTTGTCTAACAATGTCAGTAAGCATATGGTCGCTGATATCGTCAGGAAGGGTTCCTGATGTAGAAGTTTCAGGGTGGCTATTAATAAGGATCCAGTCAAGCGTGGTTTCCTTACTGCTAGGTTTGTGGATTCTAGTAGGAGTGGTTATTATTTGTGAGAATCCGAAGAGATTTATGTGATTAGTAGGGTTAGGGGAACTGCAGGTGGACCAGTTGATGTTAAAGTCACCCAGTACAATGGTCTTCTGGGGTAGTTGGGTAGAGAGGTAACTAAGTAAATTTTCAAGAGTATTGGTATTGTTACCAGGGGGGAGATGCATGCAAATTAGATAGATAGATTTGGAGTTTGGCAGTCAGGGTTTCAGACTTTGTATCTAATGATGGGAGCACATTAAAGGGGGATATTTGGAGATTAGATTTATAGAGAATGGTTATACCTCTACCTTTTTTGGTTTTACGGTCACATCTAAGGATATTATAGCCAGGAGGGGTAATTTCCTGGTCCAGAGTAGATGGTTTTAGCCAAGTCTCTGTAAGGCAGAGAATATCAAATGAATGCACTTCTAGGAGTGCATGCAGGGTTGAAATTTTATTGTTAATACTTTGAATGTTAAGGTGAGCTATCAGGAGGGAATTAGGTGGTTTAGTTAATGTAGAGATCACAGGCAATGTTAAATTTTCTAGGTAATTGGTATCGTCAGTATTGGGGCCAGGGTTTGGATGAATATCATCGTCCAGGAGGGGGTGTTGATGGGGATAATGTAGAAATTTAAGGATTTTGTAGAAATTATTAAAATTCTTTTTGGTAGTGAAGTAAGTAACATGGGTTGCTCTGTGATATTTTGGTAGTATATAGTTAGAGGTACAGGTTATGTTACTGTGGCTAAGGGAGTAGATGAAAGAAGATGGTAAAGTTTGCTGGAAGTGATGGTTTTGTTCAGAAAGAGAAAGATTTTCTAAGAAGGTTAGTGAGTAAGGTATTGTAAGAGAGGCTTTTGTGGTAGTTAAGAGTAGTATGTTTGTGAAAATAGTTTTGTGTTTTGGGGCCATTGTAATAAGTAGAAATGAGGTAGGAGTAATTTGTGTGAGCAGGTGAAGCAGAAAAAAGGAGAGAGTGCTAAAAGAGATTGAGCAGGGTTAAATTATGCAAATAGGAAATTAGTGAAGGTTGTATAGGAGTTGATTTGGGAAGTAGTCAGTGCAGTAAATGGTGAGAAAAGGTGAGTGAGAAGCCCAAAGAGAGTTAATTATTACTAATGAGGAATGATAAAGGTAGGAGAGTGGCTTAGTGATGAGGAGGATAGTGATAGGATGAGAAAAAGGGGGAGTGGTTAGTGAAGTATAAGTTTAGGAGCATTGGGGTGGGTGGGAATTGGTGGTAGGGTAGAGGAGCGGAGTGAGCCCGCAGGGTGAATGGAGCAGGAAGAGCCTCAAGAAGGAGGAGAACCTGTAAAAGACAATAAGTGGAATATTGACTATTAGAGGGAAGTTTAGGGGGAGGTAGATAAGGAGGTGATAGGTTAACTACTGGTCAGAGTAGGTAGGGTAGTTAAGTGGAGTGTAGTGAATACAGAAGGTTAAAGTGGGTCTACAATGAAATAAGTAGTATAAAATGAGATCCTAAGTATGTCTAGTGTGAGTCAGTAGGAAAGATATAGAGGGGAAAAGGGTGCCATCTAGTGGGCAAAAGCTATACAGCAGCAGTGGTACAAGGACGGTAAGGAGTAGAACTGGTAGTAAAGGAGAGAAATAGTGAAGCCAAGAAGGGGGGAGGGGAGGAGGTAAAGAGAAAAGGTGTAAGGCTGCTGGCTGTCCTGGCAGGGAAGGATAATAATTATATATACATTAGTTATTTAGACAAAGTAACATTAGTATCTGGCAGATAACATACTTTCTTGGTTCCTTGAGGGGGTAAGTTCAGGGAGAGGTAAGCCTCTACTCCTTGATAGGAAGAGACAGCAGGTGAAGTTTTAAAATAGAGAGTCCATGTCGTCAGGTAGGGCAGGTTCTTAATTCTAATGCAGGACAGGCTGTTTGCAAGGCTGGGTAGACGAGGGATCAAGAAGACAATTTAGAGAAGAAAAATGCTGTTAACAGTTGAGTCAGGTGAAACAGGTCCTAGTCAGAAAAAAACAGTAGAACAAACATGGACTGACATGCTTAGAATGCAACAGTTCAAATCAAGTGATAGTAAGCAAATATATACTTTAGCCAGCTCTAATAAAATACTTAACAAAAGTACATAATAACTTTAACCAGCTCTATTAAAAACTTAACAAAAGTACAAAATATCTATGACAGTTAGAGGCCAGAGCAGTGCATTCTAACAGTTTCTTGTTTTTTTTTTTTTTTAAAAGCAACCCAAGTGATATATTTGACAAGTTTCTTAGGACCACTGCTAAGTCGTACTAGCACCAGAAATGCATAAGAAGAAGTGAGGCACATCAGATAAATGTTATAAACATTCAGATAATTCTGAAACAGTGTCTTATACAAAGGGGGATGAGGTTTAAATGTAGGGCTGGTAGATAGTGTAACGTTTGTTGAACGGTAAGCGTTACATAGGACTAATTAGTGAAGCTTGAGCAAGCCCATTATGTATAGCACAATGTAAGAGGGTTCAATAAAAGTAGACATAGAGCGTTGTTAACAGGCTGTTGTAATTGCTAGGTCTACTTGGAGTTTAAAATGATAGTACACTTTGTAGTGCAGTGTGTGACAAATTCCATGTGCACCACGCTTGTCCAGGTGTTCGCTTGCTGCGATGAGCAAGATGATAGCTAAAAAGTGTAAAACCCAAAGAAAGAAGGTTTAATAACTGTAGAGTTAGCACGTAGTAATGTAGGATTGGGGGATGTTGCAATGCTTATTGAACGCTAAGCGTTAAATAAAACTAAGTATTCATTGTAAGGCAGCGTGCAACAGGTCCGTGTGGACCATGCTTACCAAGTGGTCGCTTGCTGCGAAGAGCAAGACCAGGACACTTCGGGTAGCAAAAAGAGTCAATATGGTTAAAAAATATATATATATATTTATATTTACAGAAATAAATATACTTGATGATACTGAGGTGTACTGTTCCGTTTGTGGTTTACGGCAATGCTTTAAGTTCCAGCAGAGATTTTAGTGACATGGTGATGCATTTTAAAGGTACATCTGTAAGTAAATGTAGCTGCTCTGTTATAGCATTAGTTGAGCAATGAAAGCTGAGTGATGAGAAGATTTACAAAGGTGGAGGAGATATATAGAAGCTTGAGGATTAAATAGATTGTAACAGTTCTTATTTTAAAATGAAAAGTCATTACCTTTTCCGTTTTGTATTAGTTTGGAGAGACTCATTTAAAGTGCAAATCAAATTCAGGTGCTAATCTTGGGAAACTACCAAAAATTTAACAAAGGATACTACCTTGAGGAAAGAATTCTCTTCAGTCAGTATTTTCAGCTGTGAAATATTTTCTTCTCAAATGTAATTAGATGAAAAGATTATTGCTTTAGTTTATATGCATTTAGAATAAGGCTAGACTGTTATAGTCAAGAGTGGAAATTATTAAACTTACCTGAAACCTTTTGAGACATTAGCTATAACTAGGCTCGTGTAAAATACTGTGGATTCATCAGAGTAGCAGGTGATACTGAAAGGACCACAGTAGAGATGGATATTATTCACAAAATTAATAAACAGCAGGGGTCCAAGAACCAATCCTTCAGGAATTTAAACAGGAATGATGGGAGGATAACATCTGGTACTGGCCCATTTCACAGTTTGAGACTTCCCTTTACAGATCAATAATAAACCATTTTAATGCAGAACCACCTAATCAAAGATTGGCCAGTTGATATAGAAGGATAGTAAAGCTTTTGAAAGGTCAAGAAATATTGATCCAGTTGACTGACCTTAATACAGTTTATGGTGTAAGAAGTGAGCAAAGTTAGTACAGCCAACGCTGTACTATGTCCTGAATAAAAACCACAATGGAGTGATAAATGAATATCATGCTGAGGTAAAACATGAATAATCTGCGACTTTTATTGAGTATGAGGGTAACATGTACTATTCAGACATCTGCTCACGAAAGTCATTTTTTGGCTGGTTGCACCCTTTTCAAATCTGTAAGGCAGCTCAGTTAGCATATGCATGAGAACAGATCACTATTTTATACGGATTAGTGCTGTCTGCTTTCACACAATATGCCTGTTAAAATGACAGAAGAAACTGCACTCTATACGGTAATCAGTTAATGGAAACCTGAATGGCGCTTTTCAAGCCCTGAAGATAAAATCACTGTCGGAAGAGAAATTTCTGGATACAATGGATATAACAAAGAAGCAGGCATTGAACAATTCTCCTTATTTGTCTATAAGTATGGCTCAGTTAACCTGAAGGTATGAGGAAGACAGAGATGTTCATATCTTCAGCTAAAGTGGCTTCAAAGGAAAAGGAAAAGACTTTAACTTTACACTTATACAAAATGGGAGTCTTGTAACATTTATACAAAATGGGAGTCTTGTATCAGTTGTACAAAATGGGAGTCTTGTAACACATACAAAATGGGAGTCTTGTAACACTTATACAAAATGGGAGTCTTGTAACACTTACACAAAATGGGAGTCTTGTAACACATACAAAATGGGTGTCTTGTAACACTTATACAAAATGGGTGTCTTGTAACACTTATACAAAATGGGAGTCTTGTAACACATACAAAATGGTAGTCTTGTAACACTTATACAAAATGGGAGTCTTCTAACAGTTATACAAAATGGGTGTCTTGTAACATACAAAATGGTAGTCTTGTAACGCTTATACAAAATGGGTGTCTTGTAACACATACAAAATGGGAGTCTTGTAACACTTATACAAAATAGGAGTCTTGTAACACTTATACAAAATGGGAGTCTTCTAACACATACAAAATGGGTGTCTTGTAAGGGGGTATAAGAGGACTTAGATCAACTACTTCAGATTGTGAGTTGGAAGAAGGTGGGTTATTGATGGCTCTTAGGAATGATGAGAAGGGATGAATAGGTACTAACACATTATAGATTCTAGATATTTTAAGGGCTTTTACTAACAATTGTATAGCCCCAAAGTTTCATCTTGCTGCTTTGAAAGTGAAGTGGAGATACTGTTTCTGAATTTTCTTCCATCTCGGTTAACTCTCATAAAGGGAAAGCTTTGATGGGGACAATTACATGGGGAAAATTAGAGGGAGTGTTTCAGAAACAGCCACTGGATAAATATTTTGGGCATGATAGTCTTTTAAAAAGCATCTGCAGTGGGGTCATTGCTCTGAAATGTCCAGAATGTTGCAGAACATCTTTGGTTTTACTTCTTATTTTTGCCCTGTCCCTCATAAATTGTTTTTATTTTCTGGTAAATCACTGAAGGGTACAGTCAGTCAGTAATGCCAGACATTAGTATTTCATACTTCAAAATTGTTCTAAAAATGCATGTTGATGCAAAACCTGTTGTTCTATTAACTCTTTTAAGTAAATTAGCGTAATATTGCCACTTAGGTGAATGCTACCTAATTTTGCATGGTACAGGCAATAGCAAGCATCTGGACCTCAATAGTAACCTGCTAAAGACAAAGTCAAGGACAGACTATCTACTGCTCTGCTGTAGATATATATATATATATATATATATATATATATATATATATATATATATATATATATCCTCCATAAATAGGTGTTTTTATAGGTACTTAATTCACATTTCTTCACTTCGAAGAGTCAAACCTTTTGGTGTAGCATTTGTATAAGGCATGCTCATTACATCAAGGATGTAGTCAGAAACTTTGTATATTAGTGTAACTTGTCATACATTAAAAACTGCATTACCCACATTTTAATAACCTACTACATCTGTTCATAGGCAGCTTTTAATATATACCTTTTACATATTTGGATATTTTATGTACCCCCCCATCTATCAATACTTAGTTTACGTTTAATAACAGTCTTTCCATAGACCTACATTAGGTAAACCTATTGCCCCTCCCCCTTTTCAACATTAGGTAATTAATTAACATTTTTTTTTGTTATTAAGCTAATGTTCTAATTTCACTTTTTCTTTGTTTAAAAGTTCACAGATGATCAGTAGAATTTTTGAAAACCTCCTTAATCTCAATTCTCTTATTTTTCTGTACTAAACCATTCTTGCTACCAGTGCCCATATTTCATCCAATACTCCCGCCACTATCCAGCTCTCCATTCCATCCTGTATACTATAACATAGTCCCTGCCCTCTTACTTACCAGCACTTTAACACCATATTAGTTCCCAGTACAACACATCACAGCTGTTTACCACCCTCCACTATACTGGTAACAACAAGGAATCCACAACAGACGGAAAGAACCAGCCACTCGTTCACTTAACGCTCGAATTTATTGAAAACACAAAATACAGCTGCCGTCCTGTATCAGGAAGCTTCATCAGAGATGTAAAGTAGCGCGAGACAGCGCTTTAAATAACAAATACCAGGTACGTAAAACGTACTACACTAATTACCTATATTTACAAATTGTGACATTTACATCAAATAAAACTAAAACATCCCAAAATAAAATGTTAAAATAAGGTAATACATAGTGTATATGTTAACAAATGCACTGTTGATGGAAAATCAACAAGCTATTATACGTGAGCTACCCAGAAAACACTGAGTAAGTGGATACAATAACAATATAAAACCATCAGTATATTTTGTTAAAAACAACTGTAAAATATATCACTCTAACAGAGCAAAATAAACTTCTAAGCATTCACCAAAAATAGATGAAATCTGTTAATGAGCAAATAACAATTCGCTGCTATAATGCCTAGAAGACAAAGAATTTTTTAATATCTTTAATAATAAAAATTCTATAACCTCATAAAGTACATTTGACTAATATTCTTATGAAAAATACAACAACGAAAATGAAACATGTTGTAACAATAATCTAATGTACAGAGCAAGAGTTGACACGGAAGTGTCACCTCATGTGCGATTTAAGTTTCAAAAAGGGTGTGATATTACAGCTTTCATTTAAACCTGGGGTACTAAAAGCATTCATTTTGAGTTGCCATAGGAGTTCACGTACCTCCAGGTTCAAAGAAAGTGGTCCACCTCTATAAGATTCAGATAGATGGTCAACACCCATAAATAGGAACGAGTGGCCAGGAAATAGACCAATATGCTTGGCCAATGCGTTCTCATTGTTTCCAGTTCTAATAGCGTAAATGTGCTGGTATATTCTGTCCTTAAACCTTCTATCGGTCTTACCGATATAGAAGGCAGGACAGCATGCACAGTACGCTATGTAGATAATAGACTTAGTATTACAATCAATTCTGTAAGTGATGGGATATTTTTTGTTATTATTATCTACAGAACAGAAGCCACCTGTTTTAATGTAAATACAATATTTACAAAAACCACATGCAAAAGACCCCTTAGTTCTAGATGTAGAAGTATCTACCATACTAGCTTGTAACAGATCTTTAATATTTTGCCCACGCCTAAAGACGATATGTGGTTTTTCCCCAAGTTTTTCAAGTAAGAAGCTGTTATTGGTAATAACGGACCAATTCTTGAAAAGGATGTCACATATCTGACCAGAATCCACATTAAATGTTGTAATAAAACTACACAACACCACATTGGTAGGTTCATCTACTATGCTGGCCAGGCTGGTTCCCACATTTTCAGTAGGTGGCATTTCTTCAAAAGAAAAAGATTGAGTGGACGACAATAGAGGTTTATAAAAGCCACTAGATCTTTTGTGGCTAACTTCACCTATCAAGTCATCTATCAAGGTGTTTGGGTAGCCTCTGTTTGAAAATAAATCTCTCAAATACTCACATTCACTAAGGAAGTCTTCTAGCTCACTACACATACGGACGGCTCTTACAAGCTGTCCCTTGACAATAGCTCTTTTTTGTCTCATTGGGTGTGAGCTAGAGAAATGGAGAAATGAATTAATGTAAGTGTCTTTTCTATAAATGACAGAATTAAACAAATTATTTTGGCCATTTTTTGACAATTTAACATCCAAATAATTAATAACTTCCGTATTAAAGTTATAAGTAAACTTCAGGAAGGGAGTTGTACTATTTAAGAAGGCTACAAAATTGTCTGCTTCACTGGAATTCCCTTTGAACAGTAGGAAAATATCATCCAGGAAGCGGGTGTAATAAGAAATTTTGTTGCTCCACTCCACATTACTAAGCACATACTTCCTCTCCCAAAATGCCATGACTAAATTGGCTACGGCTGCTCCACAAGGGGAGCCCATAGCTACCCCTTGTTTTTGGATGTAGACTTCATTTTCAAAAATGAAAAAGTTAGATGTCAAGATTATGTCCAGAATTTCTGTAATATTGTCAATCTCATTAGAAGAGGCACCGAGCTCTATAAGAAGAAGCTCAATCCACTCACAGGCCTCTAAATGGGGTATAGATGTATATAAATCTACGACATCTATTGTTAAAAAGTTGTTCCCTTGTACTTCCCCAAAATTGTTGATGTCAGTGAGAAAAGACCACGAATCTTTACAGATGGTTGGCACTTGTTCAACATATTTTCTAAGGAGTGAGTCTATGTACTTAGAGCAGGGGTAAGTCACTGAGGCCCGCCCATCAATCAGAGCTCTCATTGGAGGATCCCCAAGGTTTTTATGAACCTTGGGGATCCCAAACATAACTGGAATTCTGGGAAATAAGATATCAATGTATTTGAAGGTGTCTTCGTCAATTCTACCATTAATATAGAGGTCACGAAAATAACCTCTAATTCTTTTTGAACTCATGTTCATCTCATTGGTAGAAGATTTATTGTAAGACGTAGAAAGTAAAACCTTCAACATACGTTCACAGTAATCTTTTTTCTCAAAAATGGCCAAGCCGCCGCCCTTATCAGGTTTGATAACCCTAACTTCTGCAAACCGTAAAGAGCTTAGGGCTGAAAGTTGTTCCTTGGTGATATTAAATTTATTAAAGTTAGTTTTACTTGAGCCAACCATGTGCCTAATATCTAATTCACACATGTGCTCAAATATTTTGAGTGTCAAATGCAATGGTGGATTAAAGACGCTTGAAAGTCTTAACCTATTTTCACAAAGGAATTCAGTACCACTAAACAGTAATTTCAAATTTAATTTTCTTATGTAACATTTAAGGTCCAAAAGTACCTTAGCTACATCACATTTCTTAGAAGGTACAAACGTGTTCCCAAGTGCCAATAACTCAACCAATTCAGGTTCCAAATACAAACTTGAAAAGTTATAAATTAGGAAATCACCTTTCTTGTTTGAGACAATTTTAGGATAACCTGGAAGTCTGTCACTGATATCATCACTAACTATTTCCAATTCCTGTTCCCCCTGTATTGTCTCTGTTTGTTCTTGTTCCCTAAAAAATTGTTACCATGTTCATTAGAGTTATTCCCATTAGATTCATTAGAGGGCCCAGGATTTTCTAAGTTCGTATTAGCCCCTGTATTTTGTCTCCTATTTACATTCCTATTGCTTCTGCGAAGAGGTTGCTCCACGCGTGTATTTGCAGAAGCATTTCCACCAATAACTTGCCCCTCTGAATCTTCTTCTTCTATTTGCTCTGATCTACCTTCACTGTTATTGGTTGTCTTAACTTTTAAATTAGGGAATGCATTGTCTTTTGAATAAGAAAGCCTGTCCCTATACAACTTCTTGGATTTATTGACCTTAAGTTTAACCATATAAGTGTCAATGCTTGAAAAGATACGTGAGTGGTCAAATTTAATTTGTCCAAAAGCCACATCATTTTTAATTTCAGCATCCAGTAGGCATATTTCATCAGTTAGACATTTTACCATCCCCTCATAATGTTTTACAAGCAACTCCATAAGCTGTATACCCTGGATCTGAAACAAGTTTTTTAATTCTAATAAAAAAACGTTAGTATTAATGATGCTTGACGGAGAGAAATTCGATCTCAACCCTTTTGGGATAATACCATCAGAAATACATTGCCTAAAATAAGACACCTCTAGTTGTAATTTACGCAATTTCAAGGTTTTAGCATCAAGTGTTTTCAGTTTATCAGATAAAGAAGTTGCTGGCTCAGCCACCAGATCAGTATT
Organism: Protopterus annectens; assembly: GCF_019279795.1. Lineage (NCBI taxonomy): Eukaryota > Metazoa > Chordata > Ceratodontiformes > Protopteridae > Protopterus > Protopterus annectens. The sequence goes on along the minus strand of NC_056744.1, from coordinate 1,681,056,806 downwards.
CCGCACCGACGAAGAGTCAATATTCAACTTGTTAAACAAGAAAAAGTCACCTGTATTATTTATCCAGTCTGATACTGTCCTCTCGCCAATAAGTGCCTCGTTGTGTACTACAGGATTATCGCCCATTCGGGATTGAGAACTAGCACCAAAGCCAGTACCGTTTCTGTTATCAGAGCTAGTTGCTCTCACCAACTGCCCTGGCGGTATAGAGTCTTGAGTGTCTGTAACCAAAATGGCAGGTAGCACGCAGTTTGATTGATAGTTCATGTTACTCCTCCTGTGCTCAGCGTATGCGTCCTCCAGTAATTGGAAGCGGCTATTAAGAGTTTCAATTTTTTGCGTAAGTTGCACAAGCAAGGTAGAGACTTCAATCGTCTCAACGGTTGGTTGACCAAACACAACCGGTGTGGCAGGACTCTCCATATGTTATAGGACAAAGCACAAACTTCCCAAAAAAACAAAAGAGCACAAACTGGTAACAACAAGGAATCCACAACAGACGGAAAGAACCAGCCACTCGTTCACTTAACGCTCGAATTTATTGAAAACACAAAATACAGCGTTTTCGCGTCCTGTATCAGGAAGCTTCATCAGAGATGTAAAGTAGCGCGAGACAGCGCTTTAAATAACAAATACCAGGTACGTAAAACGTACTACACTAATTACCTATATTTACAAATTGTGACATTTGCTTCAAATAAAACTAAAACATCCCAAAATAAAATATTAAAATAAGGTAATACATAGTGTATATGTTAACAAATGCACTGTTGATGGAAAATCAACAAGCTATTATACGTGAGCTACCCAGAAAACACTGAGTAAGTGGATACAATAACAATATAAAACCGACAGTATATTTTGTTAAAATCAACTGTAAAATATGTCACTCTAACAGAGCAAGATAAGCATCTAAGCATTCACCAAAAAATAGATGAAATCTATTAATGAGCAGATAACAATTCGCTACTATAATGCCTAGAAAACAAAGAATTTTTTAATATCTTTAATAATAAAAATTCTATAACCTCATAAAACACATTTAGCTAATACTCTTATGGAAAATACAACAACGGGAACTAAACATGTTGGAACAATAGTCCAATATACAGAGCAAGAGTTGACATGAAGGTGTCACCTCATGTGCGATTTGAGTTTCAAAAAGGGTGTGATATTACAGCTTTCATTTAAACCTGGGGTACTAAAAGCATTCATTTTGAGTTGCCATAGGAGTTCACGTACTTCCAGGTTCAAAGAAAGTGGTCCTCCTCTATAAGATTCAGATAGATGGTCAACACCCATAAATAGGAACGAGTGGCCAGGAAATAGACCAATATGCTTGGCCAATGCGTTCTCATTGTTTCCAGTTCTAATAGCGTAAATGTGCTGGTATATTCTGTCCTTAAACCTTCTATCGGTCTTACCGATATAGAAGGCAGGACAGCATGCACAGTACGCTATGTAGATAATAGACTTAGTATTACAATCAATTCTGTAAGTGATGGGATATTTTTTGTTATTATTATCTACAGAACAGAAGCCACCTGTTTTAATGTAAATACAATATTTACAAAAACCACATGCAAAAGACCCCTTAGTACAGGCAATAGCAAGCATCTGGACCTCAATAGTAACCTGCTAAAGACAAAGTCAAGGACAGACTATCTACTGCTCTGCTGTAGATATATATATATATCCTCCATAAATAGGTGTTTTTATAGGTACTTAATTCACATTTCTTCACTTCGAAGAGTCAAACCTTTTGGTGTAGCATTTGTATAAGGCATGCTCATTACATCAAGGATGTAGTCAGAAACTTTGTATATTAGTGTAACTTGTCATACATTAAAAACTGCATTACCCACATTTTAATAACCTACTACATCTGTTCATAGGCAGCTTTTAATATATACCTTTTACATATTTGGATATTTTATGTACCCCCCCATCTATCAATACTTAGTTTACGTTTAATAACAGTCTTTCCATAGACCTACATTAGGTAAACCTATTGCCCTCCCCCTTTTCAACATTAGGTAATTAATTAACATTTTTTTTTGTTATTAAGCTAATGTTCTAATTTCACTTTTTCTTTGTTTAAAAGTTCACAGATGATCAGTAGAATTTTTGAAAACCTCCTTAATCTCAATTCTCTTATTTTTCTGTACTAAACCATTCTTGCTACCAGTGCCCATATTTCATCCAATACTCCCGCCACTATCCAGCTCTCCATTCCATCCTGTATACTATAACATAGTCCCTGCCCTCTTACTTACCAGCACTTTAACACCATATTAGTTCCCAGTACAACACATCACAGCTGTTTACCACCCTCCACTATACCTAAACTTGTCAAAAAAAATCCTACAACTAAGCGCCATGATACCAGTCTCCATAGTGACTCTCTCACCTGTCCTGCTACTTGACCACTTAACATCTTTACCTTCATACGTCCACACCATCACCATCATCCTAGTTGTACTATCCAATGTTATGCAGCATACTCAGCCCTTAATTCACCCAAGGTAATACCCACCTTATACTCTCCCAATACCACACAACCCATTATCATCATCCTAGTTGTACTATCCAATGTTATGCAGCATACTCAGCCCTTAATTCACCCAATGTAACACCCACCTTATACTCTCCCAATACCACACAACCCATCACCATCATCCTAGTTGTACTATCCATCATGTTGTATGCAGCATACTCAACCCTTAATTCATCCAGAATAACATCCACCTTATACTGTCCCAGTACCACAGACTTTTTCAAACACAGCTTACACTTACACAACCCCATAATTTATAAGCTAAAATTAAAAATGAAAATGAAAATTAAATGCTTATCCTACAGCCAACATATATCCCCCAAACTAAAACTAAGTGGTGACATCTATCCAAACCCTAGACCAGCTACATCCCCTCAAACCTTTAACCATACATCCCCCCACAAACCACACCCCTCCAGTACAATATAATGCTACTTGTTCTTCCATTAACACTACACATATAAACATTAGAAGTGTTTACAACAAAATACTAAATAAAATACAAAAAAACAAAAAACTCAGCCAATAACTTACCATCTGAATACCTTCAGCAAGCTGCCAAAGTTATCACCTATCCTATATCCATCCTGATAAACCGTACCATAACTGAAGGAACCATTCCCAATCGAAGGAAAATCTCTCATATTATTCCCTTACACAAAGGAGGTAATGCTATTGACTATTCAAACTGCAGGATTATAGCCCACCTCTCTCCAATAGCTAAGATTATGGAAAAATGCATTCACCAACAGCTAATGAACCACTTACTAAAACATAACATACTAGTAAACTGTCAGCATGGTTTTAGGTCTTATCATAGTACCACCTCAGCTCTCCTATCCTTTACAAACACCATTAATAATAACTGTAATAATAGCAGTCTCTCATCAGCACTCTTTCTCGACCTATCTAAAGCCTTTGATATGGTTAACCATCAATTACTCATAAACACTCTGTCATCCATCCCTCTAGACACCAAAGCAATTCTCTGTTTAAGTCCTACTTTAGTAATAGACAGCAAGCAGTTCTTTGGGACAATCAACTATCTTCACACCTTCCTATTTCCCTGGGAGTCCCTCAAGGTTCCATTCTTGGTCCTCTCCTTTTCTCATTATTCATCAGTGACCTTCAAATAGCCATTCCTCAAACAACCTGTATACAATATGCTGATGATTCCACTATTATATGCTCTGCCAACTCTATTTCTGAACTGCAGTCTCTAACCCAGACAGCTTTTAACACTGTAGAGACATGGTTCTCTAAACGGTGCCTTCTGAACACTAAAAAGACCAAGTTACTACTGTTTACAACAAACAGCAAGTCCCCCCCCACAGATTTCTCCATTCAATCTAGCAATGGTACCCTTATATCCCCAGACACTTCCACCAAACTATTAGGTATTACAATTGATAATAACCTCGCCTTTAACATTCACATTAATAACACTATTAAATCTGTTAATAAAAAACTGGGCTCCCTATACAGGATAAAACCTTTCCTGACTCCAACTGCCAAAATGACTATTGCACACTCCCATTTAATTTCATCTCTGTTGTATGCAGCCCCCATTTACACTAATCTAAAAAAAAGTAATCTTACCAAACTATCCAACTCCTATAATAGTATTGCTAGATTTGCCACTGGAAACCCATATAGAACTCACCATTGTCTTAACCTTTGTCAACTAGACTGGCTAGAACTAAAAAACCTTCTGTTACTTTCCCAACTTACCATCACTCATAAAATCTTCTATCAACCTAACAATACTCCAGTACTAAACAACCTTATATTACCCTACAGGAACCTTGATTCCTTACCCTCCACCAATAAACTTCTAGCTAGGACCACCAAGTCTAACAACTTAGCTGGTGACTCAATTTTCTCAAATACTGTTGGAAAACATTGGAACCTCTTGCCCTCTGACCTTACTGCACTTCCATCCCTTTCTCACTTTAAGCAAAATCTTAAGAAATATCTTAAAAATCACTGGCTATGCCCTTGCTATTTCCCAGACTGAATCTCTAGATATCTCTTGTCATTTCTTGCCATTCTACTCTTCTCTTCTCTTTCCTGTCTATCCCTCTACTTTAGAGGCAACTCAAATAATCTCTACTACTTGACAACAATTATGCTTTCTACTTAGCTAAGAATGTACCCTGTTGGTAGTGTTTCCTGCCTTTTGCTTTATACCTCCTCCTTTTCTTCCCTAACTATTTTTCTGATAATATGTTTAGTAAATTAACCATAGGAAAGTTACTGTCTGTGTAACTATTTTTATCTAGGTTTTAAAGATACATCTAATAATGTCTATGGACTGCCCTGGACTTACATGCTGTAAAATGAGCTGTTGATGTATGTTGTATCTATTAGACTAATGTGTATTCAATTTTAAACCTTTTTTGCTGTGGTGGTGGCTGTTGAAATTGGAGCTTTTCTCCCTGGGCCTCCACTGAAAATGGAAATATATCCAGCTGGACCAGCCCGGTTAACAAATGTTAAATAAATAAATAAATAAATACCACAGTTTCATGCCAGGTTAAACGTACATGTTCCAGATATAGCAGTACTAAGTGAAACTGGCTGACATAAACAAAAAATAATGAAACTGTACCCCCAAACTATAATATAATAAGAGCAGACAGACAAAATAAAAAGCCGCTGGAGCTGAATTACTATACAAAAATTCTCTGCAGCTTACCCCTTCATCACTAAATCCTCCACAATTTGGTAAGGCAGAAATCCTCATATCCACCCTCAAGCTCGACCAAAACAAGACATTATCCATCACAGGTGCTTATTTGCCACTCAGTAATAGTCTCTCTGTTGCAGAAAACTCCCTCTGCTGGGTCTTATCCAACATCTCCCAAGAAGAATACATACTGCATGATTTTAATAATGACTGTCTCTCTCTTTCTCTCCTCTGACTCACGTAACCAGTTAATAAATCTCTTTTATCTCTCATAGCTAATCATCAGTCTCACTTATTATAAGAAAAACAACACTAAGGGAACATTAATTGACTGGATTCTTACCTCTATGCCTCATAAAATGTTTACCTCAGGTACCCTTCCAGATACCCTAAGTGATCACTTCCCTAACTATGTAATAAGAAAGCAAACTAATACTCAAATCAAACACATTTCAGCATAGCATGTAACCTCATACATTTCAACAAAGATTTCTTTATCTCCTACCTAAACCATATAACTTGAATGCTCTAAATTACATTCCAGTCGATGATGCAGTAGGTCTTTTTAATTCTACTTTCTTGAACATCCTAAATGAACTTGCTCCACTCAGCAGAAAGAGAGTAAGGGCCGAAGCTGACCACTAGTTGTCTCAAAATCCAAAACACCTCATGAGACTTGGAGATAGAACCTGGAATACATGGCTATCCAATAAAACACTAACAAATTTCAAAAATCCAGAGAATTCAGAAACCAAAGAAAAATTTAAATTAAGTTAAATAAAAACCGTACTGCAATGACCTACAACATAAAAACTACAAAAAATCCCCAAACATTCTGGTCCTTTATAAACCAGCTGCTCAATCCCGGCCATGCCACTCAACCATCTCCTACACTTAAGACCAACAACAACTCTGCCAACTGTGCTGATGCTTTCAGCTTTCATTCCATTCATTCATTCTCATCACTACTTCAAAATTCCACTAATACCAACAACCAGACAACAGCACCACCAACCATTCCTCTTCATAACCTTCCCTTCCAACCAGTCCCCATTACTTACATAAAAAAACCTGCTACTTAAACTGAAACTTACCACCTTAGCCCCTAATGCTCTACCTGACAAATACCTTAAGATGGCTGTAGAAGCAATAGACTACCCCATCTCAATTCTAATAAATTGCTCCATCAGTGAAGCATATGTCCCTGGAAAAAAATCCACCTTCAAAAAGTAGGGCATTCAACTAAACTCTCAGACTACAGGCCCATTGTCATCCTCTCTCCTCTATCAAAAAGACTTGAAAATGCATGCAGTCACAACTTTTACATTACCTCAAACAAAATAACCAACTCTCTTCATCTCAGCATGGCTTCCACCCCACACAGTACCTCTATTGCTTAACTTAATTTCACCAGTACATTAAAAACAAATAGGAATGATGGAAACCTTGTGTCTGCCCTCTTCCTTGATTTATTCCAGGCCTTTGACATGATCTCTCACTCTATTCTTCTACACAAACTTCATAATCTAGAACTCGACACCACTGCTATATCATGGTTTGAGTCTATATTAGAAGAACAAAGACTAAACATCGAATGGCCTAAAGGCCGAAAATGCCGGACCTCAAAGTGCTTTTTGTGTGATCGCTGTACAGAGAAAATCGGAATATTTGCCCTTTCCTCAGTGTAGTGCAATCTTGGAGTTGGCATATATATTTACTGGGGGGTGTGGGGGCGCAGCCCCCCACAATAGCGAGTTTGAGGTCTGGCATTTTTTGCCTTTAGGTCATTTGATGTTTAGTCTTTTCGTTCTAATACAGACCCTCATAGTTTCATAGCTACCTCTAAAATATAGTTCAAGCTGTCAAGTGGCAAAATGACATCTCATCCTTCCTCCCCATCCTAGTCAGTGTACCACAATGTTCGAACTTGGGACCCATTCTAACATTTTCATTAATGACCTACTTAAAGCCTGTAAAACTGCATTCCTAGTACAGTATGCAGATGACACCACAGTTATTTGCATTGCAAAAAACATCAACAAACTTCTTAACTTACTCAGGAGTCTTTCTTTTCTATAGAAACCTGACTGACATTTTTTCAGTTATTCTTTAACCTGAGTAAAATCAAACTAATCCTAGTTACTCTCAAACAGCTTACAATTAAATTTTACCCCTTCCCTGTCATGCACTGGCTCCATCCCTGACTATATAAGTCACAAAGTACTCACTGGCAATGAGTATGTTATATCACGGCAGCTCAACCCCACCACTGGAGGATGCGATCACTATCGGGTCTATATCATAACATCGAAGTTCTCTAACATCAAATGTTATAATATTGTACCCTAAACACAGAAGACTGAAAACATCGAACAGTCAGAATAGTGAATTTTTTTCCCAGGGAAAAAATTCACTATTCCGAGAAACATACACACAGCACAAACACACACAAAAAACAGCCATCCACAAACATACACTTAAAATCCTACACCTAAACTAAACTTTACATACAGTACTAGCTATCCACTTACCTTAACCCAACCCCAACCCTAACCCTAAGGTCCGTCACTATCGCACACTCACCTCACCCGCGCCCTAACCTTACTCACCTAACCCTAACCTACACACAATCGCACACTTACCTGACCCGCGCCCTAACCCTAACTCACCTAACCCACCCCTAACCCTAACCTACAGACAATTCCACACTTACCTGAACCTGTGCCCTAACACTAACGTCCACACAGCCGCACACTTACCTGACCCGCTCCTTAACCCTAACTCACCTAACCCGCACCCTAACCCTAACCTACACACAATCACACACTTACCTGAACCCGACCCATAACGCTCCAACATATTGAAAGATGAAAACAGCGAAGCCACAGCAACGGCCCACTGAATTTTTTCCCTGGGAAAGAATTCGGTGTTCTGTACCTTCGCTGTTTTCAGCGTTCGACATTACGGGTTTGATATTATACTTCCCACAACCTCACAGAGTACCTACCTACTGTGTTCACTTCCCTTCAGTCTGTCCCACATCATAGTGTTGCATTCACCTCTCACTGTTTCCTCCTCAACATATGCAAGTGAAGCTGATTGTGCTTCTTGCCAGCAGCCTGTATGAGTATGGTAATGTCTGGTGCATAGTGTGGAAGGTCAGTGCACCTGCCTACATAGCCTGGGTGTGATATCATGTGCATTATTTTATTTTGTACTGCTGTCTGTGTTATGGCCCATAGCTGTAGGCAGATGTTGCCTCTTTGCCAGCACTGCAATAGATTGCACCCACCTCTGCCTTGGTTGTAGCTTTGCTGCTGAATTTTCTTCTACTGACTCTTCATTTTGCCCATCCTCTGGTACTGGTACTGTGACTTGTATGGCAGGTTTTGCCATAATGTTCACCTGCTACTCCTTTTATTTATCTGATACTATATTGAGGAACATAGCATGTGTATCTTGCTGCATATGTCTGGACTTTATTGAAGTACCCCTCCAGAGGTGATGAAACATTGGAAGCATTCTTTCAGTAGTCCGTACACTTGCTTTACTATGCTTTAGATTTCAGCATGGGCAGTTTTCTGTGATATTTGCTGTGTGGCCTGTGGGTTATGTATTTGTTTCATCAACCAAAGCACTAGGGCATGTCCAGCATGACTTGGAATACACAATCTCTCCCCCCAGCATATTACATGTGACCTGCTGCCAGCATGCATGGTACCTATGTGTTTAGGCCTGACTGTCTGGCCTGTGTGCACACCTACCAATTAGGTGACCTTGTGGGAAGCACTCTCGCAAAATTGCTGGTAGAGATTGGATATGTGCCATGTATCTAATAAACTATATATATATATATATATATATATATATATATATATATATATATATATATATATATATCTCGTGCACTTCCAGTATGGCACACAGACATATTATAAACAATGCCCTGGGCATTACAGACAAACTTGAAGTTCTGGAAGTGGAACCTGTACTTGTTTATATATCTGTGGTCATCTGGACTAAATGTGGCCTTGATAGCAACATAGGTGCAGTCAATGTGCCCAGGACCTCATAGCAACATAGGTGCAATGTATTTTGCCCAGGACCTCAAGGAAATTGGCTATCTCACAGAAGTTCTGTATGGTTTTGGTTCTTTGTCTGGTGTCCTGGGGAACCAGATATGCTCTTCCACATGTTGTAGCATAATGCATAGGAAATGGACTAGAATTTAATGGCTGATATCAGCAATATAAAGCACATGCCCCCCCCCACACAGGTAATTGGTGGGTCCCTGTAGCTAAAACAGTTAATGCTACAAACATCTGTGTGGCCACAAGAATGATTCTGCTTGTGGGTAACACAGTTTGACTAGGGTCCCTTACAGTATCCATGTCTACTCATATATGGTTCACTATGTATTAGTCTATTAGACTACAGTAAGTAAGGTACTGCTTGTACCTCCTCTGTTGGCACAGACAGCTGCAGGGCTCAACATTGTGAGCACTGGCCCTAATGGTGGCTCATAACACATACAGTTGTACTACTGCTGCAGCTGCTACAGTTCTGAGCATATCTCCCATCAGGAATACTGTAAACCTTCATGTTTAAAATGGGTATGTCTGTATGGCCATACAGTGCTCCTTGTTATACACTGTATACATCCCTGTATCAGTCTGCCATTTGGATTTCTTCATTTGTATATTACGTGTAGCTCACTTGCATGGGGCATTTTACTTCTGTTTTATTTTACACTCTTTGCCTGCACTGCATATAACACTGTTTCCATCATTGTGCATCCATGAAATCAGTGTCTTTGAATCACCCATACCCTATGTTTCCCATATTATTTTGCACAGCACATTACACTAACCCTCTATGTATCCCTATCAGTGTTCCTAGGTTATGGGTCACAATTCATTCTATCAGTTTAATCTGAGACTAATAAACAAAACTTGAAGATGGTAATTTACAATGTCAACCTTATCATGTGCATTCAAAAAACTAACAAGTGAGGACACAAATACCCAGTCTAAGATGCTTTCATTCTTAGACACTTTATCTGCCCTGGTAGCAAAATTAATAAGTTGAGTTAGAGTTACAACATACAGCTGTAGTTGAGGGTCACTATACTCTCCAGTCTATGTTAATAACCTCTGAGATTAGTTTGTTTGTGTCTTTCGGCTTTTCCCGGTTAGGGGTCACCACAGCGGAACTCCGGTCCACTAATGATTGGTAGTGGATTTTTACGTACCAGGTTACCAGCCCTGATGCACAACCTTCAACGAAGGCACGCCCCATTCACGTATGCCTCCACACAGAAGACGCTCTAGCTGAGAATCGAACAGGACAACATCTTGCTATGAGGTGACAACGCTACCGCAGCACCACCACCGCAGTATGGTTGAGGAACTCCAAAATAAGGTGTCACCTTCAGTGTCCTTAAGGGAATCAGGATGAATATTAATAATCCAAAATAAGGTATCACCTGCAGTGTCCTTAGGGGAATCAGGATGAATATTAATAGTTTCATCCATTAAGAATGTTGTTTTGGTGATTTCAATAGTGGAAATGAGGCAGTCATTTTTTTTCAGAAGCTGGTAATTGGGTATGCCAAATAGGAAACATTCAGTAAGTCAGAGCAAGTAACTACTCCATCTGTACCCCCCACAGGACTTCACCCTGTGGCTCTACAACTGGCATCCAGTCAGTCAATGAGGGGCATTCCTGGGCTAGATAAGAGCCCTACGTGCCATTTGTTCTTGACCCATGAGCTCTACTGACTCATTAATTCCTTGACAGTGAGAGTCAAATAGTATAGATAGGGTGACCAGATTCACTATTTCTGCTCTGTGAAGAGGGCACCATCATCACCAGTTCAGCACACTGCCGTGTACTGCCTTTGTGGTTATAGGCGTAGCTGTATAAGGCCTGCATGGGTAAGTTAGGTCATTCTGGCAGCAGTTCAGATGGGATAAAAATCACTACAAACCACAAAATGACACTAATTGTACTTTGGATGAAACAGTAGAGTGCATAGCTACTAAGCCACAGTCTGGTCCCCTCATAGGCTTTTTATCTATAAAACTGGTACCAGAATAAATAAACTCAGCAAGTACTGGGGATTGACACAGGAACCTGTAGTCAGCATTTTTAAGGTTTTGTACTATGAAGAGTTCCAGTTTTCCCAAGTTATAGGAAACACAGCTAACAATTGCTGCTTATAAAAACAGATCTTATCAAACTTCTTAATGGTAGCTGCTTAGTTCGTGTACGAGAACAGGGATAAAGTATTTGTCAGTCTTCTCTCTTTGAATACTGGTGGAATCAGGTATTACTAACAGCACATAGACACCATTGTGTAGCAAGCCTGTCTTGCATATTAAATTCACTTTGCTTGCAACAGTCACAGAGGCACAGTAACTTTACCTGAAACAAAATGTATATAGGAATTTAGAGATAACAATAAGACACGAGAACTATTTCTTAGATACTACAAACTGAATGTTTTCAGTTTTGCAGCGCAGAAGGTTCATAGCTAAGTACTAGGCAATCAGTCTGCAGGCCATTACAAGCCTAGCCATAAAAGCCATTCAAACCTTCCCACGAGACACAAGACAAGATAGACCAGAGAAGAATATAAGGCTGCCTGTCCAATTATCTTAGGTTTACCTTGAAGGCTGCAAGGGTGATACTCTGTTTTACATCTAGTGGAAGTTTGTTCCAGAGATGAGGGATACACTAAGATATGAAATTATCACACCAAGTTTTATTTGTTTGTTGATGAAAGTTGTGTCCCTTTAAGCAGGTATTTGGGGTACCATTTGTTCTGTGAAGGAATAGGAGATCAGTGATGGCTGGATCTTTAATGGCCCGAAACTCTAGACACACACATCTCTGTGGAGGAGTACGTAAGAGACTGAGTTGACAGTCTGTCCTGATAACTAAGATTTTTGAAGCCACTGATCTTTTTTTGTTATGAATCTCTGAGGTCTCTCAAGCTGAGTGATATGTTTAGACAAATACATAACAAAACATGCATTATATTCAATAATGGGTCTGATGAGAGAAAAGTAAAGGGGAATTAAGACTTCTTTGGATCTAGTGGAGATGCCTTTGGAAATTAGATGAGCCAGACAGATGGAATTCCAAACTACCATGAAGACATGATGGCTATAAGGAATTATCAAGAAGAGTACCAAGGTCTCTTACCAGAATGCCTGATTGGAGGGGTACATCACTTGTATGGTATGTAAAACTGTTTTGTTTACCAAAAGGAACTATGCTACATTTTTTCACATTGAGTTTGTTTGTGTTATATTTTTTACTGGGGTAAAGCACTGCTCTCCATGGAGCATTTTCAGACTCAGGTGCACTGTCTGCTTAAGTGACTTTCTCAGAGTCACAGTTAGGCAATGGAGGCTGAGGGAATCAAACCTTGCACCACTGGACCACAGGAAACAACTTGTTAACAGCTCCTTAATCCTCTGCAACAAATGCCGACCATTACCCTTGTACCAATTGTTAACATAGTCTAACCCATGTTATTGTGACTCAGTGAAAGACTGTATAACAACACCTCACCTGCACACTTAGATACTCATAGGCCAGAAGTGTTGGCCTGAAGGTCTAAGAAATAAATATCATATAAAACAGGGCCTAACACCGAGTTCTAGGATACACTGCTGGTAACTTTTTTGTTCAGTGTCCACTGCATAACATATGATTTATATGCAGATTTAAAGTCTGTCAATAATACCTGCATGGGAAATAGTGTCAAAGGCCTTGCCGAAGTCCAGATATGCTGTATTTAGTACATAACCACTATCCACTATTTTTTTTTTTTACTTTTTCAAAGAAATTAATGAGGTTAAAGAAGCAGAACCTTCCTTTGACAAAGCCAAGTTGGTGAGGATCCAGGGTTAAGAGATGATTGTCAATGCCCAGATTAATGAGGTCTGGGATAATTTACTTTATAGCTTTATAGGTGTTCAGTGTTATTCTGAATTACAAACAGCTCCCCTATCTCGACCCATGTTAAAACCTGTTCCTAGGTTGTTTTTTTGTCATCGATATTACTGTTTTTGAACTTCTGTGTTCGACAATAGTACAGTCGACAGAGTTTATTTTGAAATTTTAATAGTAAACCATTTAAACTTATCAAGAATGAAACCCTCCAACCAGTAGCATTCAAACTAATAGAGGATGTACCCACGTGCAACCTTAGTAGTCTTAACTATTCAGGTCCTCTCCTTTGAACCCCCAAATTAGGCTTCAGTGCACAAACCATGCTTTATCAGTCCCTGGACCTAAACTGTGGGAATCTCTCCCCTCTTTTCTTAAAGATAATTTCTTTTACCCCAATTTCTGATCAGAACTGAAAGAACATTACAGGACATAAGGAATATGCAACTACTGTCCTCTGATCAAATAACCTCAGGATTTATAGCCTACAACCCTTTGCATAGCTTGCCTTGACCCTGATATTCACTCTGTATATAATGCATGTATATATTATGCTTTGACATTCACTCTTCATATAATGACATATTATCTAATGTCTTTATATCCTCAGGCGGAGACTTAAATAGGTCCAGAGGAATCAGATCTCTACTCTGGTTAGCAAATTCAAAATAAATAATTAAAATATATGTGCATATTAGACAAACTGTTAAAAAAATCCTAGGACTATGCAAAATCTGGAGCAGACAACAATGAGAAGTGATAACCTTTTAGGCACAGTTGTTTACTTTTTCCATATTAAATGCTTGTCTTTTGATATCAAGGAGTATTGTTACCAGTTCACATACAAAAGCCTGTCAGCTTCTGCTATACACTCTCACAGTTTGCCTTATATAAAAGTAAGAATAATAAATATTTTGATTAGAAGAAACATGAGGAAGGGACCAGTATATCATGTCATAAAAAGATGGGGCACAATTGAGTTAAGGACAATACTTGTAGTACAGATATCTTTCCACAGTGACTTGAGCTACTAAATAGTTTGGTTCAGCATTTGTGACAGCAGGCAGTGAGATGCCTGGATTAAGTATTCTGCTGTCAACAAGTATTCACTGCAAGTAGTGAATATAGTAACAAAGATAAAACGACTGGAATTGAGATCTTTAGAAAAGGATAGGAAAATGGGAATTATGGGAACAATACAGACAGGGGAGGAATAAGGTTTAAAAGAAGGCAGGATTTAAATGAGCTATGTAATGTTTGATTGAAAATGATTAGGTAGATTATAAGTGATGTATAATGTTTGCAACTGAGAGTGTGTCAGTATGGTTGTGATGTAAAATGCTTGTGACTAGGATTGTGACAGTGTAGTATTTCATTTATACAAATGTATGATTGTTTTTGTGGTAAGTGATGGTTTAATAACCATGTTTCTTGTTTAAAAAAGGCAGGGATTGAATAATTTATGTAATATTGCTTAGGTTATATGATATATAGCAATATATGTGAAGTATAGGTTCATAGGTTCATACTAGGCTATCTGCCCTAGGGCATTTACAAGCCTAGCTAGAGTGTGTTTGGCTTTCACCACCCATTTTAAAATGAATTTTGCTATGCCCTTTTTCGAGGTTAGTATACTGTGCCTCTGTCTAACAGTGACACAGAAGTGATACCCGGAGTAAATCTACGATCTCCCATCCACTCATCAAGATTCCTCTTGAAGAGAGTCAATGAGGGACTGTGCCTAACCTGGACTGGGATTTTATTCCAGAGTGAAGGGAGCCTCTGGGTTATGAATCTGTCCCTCCAGCATGTCCTATTTATTTCAGTGCTGAGGTTCAAGTCTCTCGAGCGTGGCTCGATGAGATTTGGATTTTCTGAGGTGCAGCATGTCCATTAATTCCAGGTTGGACATGGCTTTATACGTCAGGCACAGATCGCCTCTGAGCAGGCGGTATGCCACTGAGTTGAGCTGGAGTTTCTTTAACCGGGCAGCATATGGCATCTGTTTGAGCCCTTTGATCCTCTTGGTGAGGTACTTTTGGGGTCTTTCCAGTTGCTGCAGGTGACTGGTAAGGTACATCCCAAAAGGGGCATTGTACTCAATTATGGGTCTGATGAGGGATGAGCAAAGAGGCACGATGACCTCCCCTGATCTAGATGTGAATCCCTTCATGATTAGGTGGGCTATATAAAATGTTTTTCTAACCACTTTGGCCACGTGGCTGTGGAATGAGAGAATGCTATCAACTTGGGTCCCCAGGTCCCTAATTACTTCTTCCGTACTTAATGGATTACCATCTATGTGGTAATTTGTGGGCACTTTGTTTTTGCCAAAGGGATGACTGTACACTTTTTGGCGTTTAGCTTGAGGCCATGGCTCTGGCACCAGTTGTCTGTTTCTATGAGGCCCTTTTGTAGGATGCTTGTGTCGGCTGGAGAGCAATTATGGCACCCAGTTTGCAGTCATCTGCAAACTTGGTCAGCCACAGTCCTTCCGTGTTGGCCTGTACCTCCGAGAAATATATACCAAACAAGAGAGGTCCCAGGACTGAGCCTTGTGGGACGCCACTTGTAACTGGTTTGGAGTCTGACATGGCTCCAGCAATTCTAACCATGTGGGTTCTGTCCTTGAGCCAGTTTCCAGCCCATCTAGTGACATAGGGGTTTATATTTAAGCTGGTGAGCTTATCTATAATGCCCGAGTGGGGTATTGTATCGAAGGCTTTTGCGAGGTCCAGGTAGGCTGTGTGGACCACCTTCCCCTCGTCAATGGCCTTGGTGACTGTTTCAAAGAAATCGACCAGGTTTAAGAGGCAGGATCTGCCCTTAACAAAGCCAAACTGGGTAGGATCCAGTGTCTGTAGGTCCCCAATATCTTTATTTATGAGGTCCATGATAATCCTTTCCATAGCTTTGCAGACCAAGCTAGTCAGGCTTATGGGGCGATAGTTTCCAGGATCTGTTGAGGCACCACCTTTGTGGAGAGGGTCCACTGTTGCTGTACGCCACTCTTTGGGTACATATCCTGTAGTAAGGCTGAGATTGAACAGTAGTTTTATGTTTGGGTTTAGTTCTTCTTGGAGTTCATGTAGATGCAGCCTGGGACACCGTCTGGTCCCATTGATGCTGTGTTTTTTGCTTTGGAGAGGGCGGCTCTTACCTGAGCATCTGAGATGTCAGGGGGGCAGCACTCTGCTGGGATAGATATTTGCCCTTTTGGTGGGGAAGGGAGAGAGAAGTTTGCACTGAACCTGTCAGCTAGGATGTCGGCAATGTCTGTGGGTTTGGTGTATTTTTTGTCATTTTGGACTAATTCTGAGCATATTTGGGAATTCCCACCCAGGTTCCTAACATAACTAAAGAAAGCCTTGTGATTATCCTTAGTGTCCTGTGCAATTTTTCTCTCGAAGCTGGCCTTAGACGATTTTATGAGTGCCCGTAGTTTTTTGCTAATACTGATCAGAGATATAATGCTTGTTATGTTAATATAGTTTGATTACTTTTATATGAATGTAAATTTGCTTATGTCACAAGTGGTAATTCAGTAAAGGTCTTTGAAAAAAGTATTCAGTAAATAATATAAGCTACAATACAATGCATAATCCTAATAGCTAACAAATTTAAATACTTATATAACTATGCCACTGTGTAAATACATACAGGGTTTAACAATGCATCAGCATATTCGTATGCTAATACAGTGTACATGAGAATACTGTTTTGGGGGGAGGGGTGTAGGTATACTCATATCAGTTTTCTGCATCTGAGAAAAAAATGTATCGACTAATTATTGCCTTTGATAAGCACTATACTTTTACAGCAGTGTGGATGTACTCAGCTTGAATAAGTGATCATTTGGCCTTTTATTAAGATATGTTAGTACCATGTAGGCTGCGTTGTTGCAGGTTGGTCAAATTGTTACCATAACTGAAAAAAGTTGTTTACAGGGAGCTAGGCATGCACTATGGAGACATTGTCTGCAAAGTGGATTAGCATGCTATAGTGCAAAATGCCAAAAATAAAACAGGGACAGATATACATGTGTGTGTATATATATATATATATATATATATATATATGTGTGTGTATATATATATATATATATATGAATCACCAAAACTAATTTCGGTTTGGCATACTTGCGCAAAAGTGCTTTTCACCGAAGAAGTACTTTTATGTAAGTATGACTGTTTGCGAGACCGCACTATGGTGTGGATAAGGGAACATTCCCTTTTCCCCCACTGTAGTGCGGTCTCAGAGTGAGAATATTAAAGTAGGGGGTGTGCGGGGGGTGCAGATTTCTTTCTTTTTTTTAATATATATTAACGAAAGCACTTTTTCGGTGAAAGCGCTTTCATTAGTATATGTTCGGTGATTATGGATTTGGGACTTTGCACATTCGTGCATAAGTCCTAGATCCATATATATATATATATATATATATATATATATATATATATATATATATATATATATATATATATATATATATATAAGTTTTAATGGGAGACGAAAACAGAAAGCTAAGAAATGACTTAATAATAGAGTCTTTTGGACAAGAAAAGTGCAAACAAATAAAAGGATAAGACACTGGATATTAAATAGAGTTCATAGGTTCGTAGGTGTACACACCTCTCAACTCTCCAGATTTTCACAGAATGTCCAGATTTTTGCCCCTTATTTTAGCTTTGATCCTCATATAATTTGTAGTTTTAGGACAAATCATTGAAGGTGAAAGTCATTAAATAATGACAGATATTCGAGTTTCATATTTCATATCCTTCAGAAAAGGCATGCATAACACAAAAACTTTTATTCTATCAACTTCTGAAATTTAGAAAAGCAATATTTAAAATCTGTCCCTATTTTTGTGCCTTTGTCCCCCCTTTTTTTGGCTTTGTCCAGATTTCCTGAGCTAAGATGTTGAAACGTATGTAAGTGTACACTGGGCCACCAACCAATACTGCCCTTATAAGCCTATCTGTGCAACCCAAATGTGACCCACAAATTTGATTTGTATAGGGGATGATTTACTGACTGCCTTTGTCAGTCAGAGATATATACACCAAACCAAGGGTGAACTTCCAATTACCCATCCACTGGTACAAGTGACAATTAAATAGGGATAGGGAGGAGCTCTGCTTCAAATGGCTACGGACCCTGTTCCAGAAAATGGCAGTTTTATGAGAAACCTATCTGTTTCTCCATATATCTGTGAAAGACAGGGAAATAAACAATAGTCAAGAGAGTGCAATAGTTCAAACTGGAGGTACAACTCACAACAATCCATGGGAAAACCATCATTTCCAACTATCTAAAACTAGTACCTACAAAACACAAGTACCTACAAAGTCAGTAACTTACACTGTATCAGAGTGAAACACTGTATGTTAGACATTAGTTATGTTACAGAACACTTCATTGCACACGACTGTACTACTGATCATTGTGATTTAAGTGAGAAAAAGTTGTCTTGACTTGTTCAAGTTGGAGGTGATAAGTTGTGGTTGAAAGTGTTTTTGATTTAAGAAGGCTGCTATTTCAATAAAGTGGTAATTAAATGTATATACATAATAGTCATGTATGTGTACATTTGCATATGTGTGTGTACATGTCTATGTATATATATCTAGGTTGTCTATCACAAGCTCGATGTGACCCGTACCAAAACTGGTAATGACGGCATAAGAATATCAATGTTCACAATGCTGGAAACACAGAACAGCATAACACATCGAATGTCCCTACCACTCCATACCCAGGAATAACTATTAATATGGTGCCACGAAGGGGGCATCAAATCCAGGATTTCAGATTACTGTGTTTTCAGCATTGTGAACAGCATTGTTATGATAACGTTACCAGTTCTGGTATGGGTCATGTGCAGCATGGGATAGACAGCTCTCTCTATGTATGTAGGTGTGTGTGTGTGTGTGTCTATATATATATATATATATATATATATATATATATATATATATATATAGATAGTTGCAGGTCAAAACAGTAAACGCCATATCAGTGAACTCTTTCTGAGGCTGTGAATAACAGTGAATGCTCATATAAGTGAATGCTGTTTTCAATGTTTCAATGGAGTATTTGCTGGCAGCTTTTTGTATGGTATCATGGGGCAATGGGGTAAGGGAATTTGTCCCTTACCCCGCTGTTGTGTGATCTTGAGGTTGGTATACATAATTAGGTGAGTGTGCAAGGGGGTGTGGGGTACAAAAAAGTTAGTTTTCATTTCTGTTGTTTCTTGATAATTTTAGATTTGATCTAAAAGATCCTTCTTTCTTTGATCCCTCTTATGAACATTCAATATTTGACGAGACACTCATATATATATATATATATATATATATATACACACACACACACACACACACACACACACACACACACACACACACACACACACACACACACATAGATATAAACAAATGATGATGGGTGATACAAACAGGGACCCAGCACCACTATGATGTTTTTAAATTTAATTTTGAATGAATTAATACATATAAAGTTTATTTTTATAGATAAGGCCAGGCTCATTAGTACCTTGAATAATTTGAATTACAGTGCTTCCGTTTTGTTCACTCTGACATCTGCAAACATGACTGAAATCAAAAGGTATATGTCATACACAATGTTAACCCTATGAAGTATTGCTTGTTAATTACTCTATGACACTGACCAATTGATAAGTTGACTTACTAAGATGAAAATGAAACAAAATAAATGTTATCTGTAATTTTAGCTCAGTGGGAGAGCAAGTAAACACGAAAAGATGACAGCAGTGACCACAGGGCACAAAGTGGCAGGTGGCACATACGTATGTCAAATATAATTAAGATGCAAATGTTTTCATCATAGTTCTTCTCTTTTTAAATGCATGAGTGGGCTGCAACACACATAATGCTGAAAAATGTATCCATCTTTAATGACTAATAAAGATATAAATATAGTCATCAGCGTTACTAACCTTTTAAAATGAAACTCTGCAGAATCCCCCAGTAGCCTTCACTCAAACATAAAATCCTGTAACTAAAATCCTGACCCTGAAAACAACTAAAGCACAATATCATGAAAAAAATGTTGAATTTGAGCCTGAAAACAGTTCTGGAGGATACTATTATACAGGGGCTCCTTCATGAGCCCCCTGCACTCCAGCGGGTTACAGAGTCTTAGAGAGTAGTGCTGCAGTCAGGTCTCTTAGTATCAGCTGCGCAAACATTTATAGTGCTACAGTCAGGTCCCTTAGTAGCAGCTGTGGCAAACATTTGTAGTGCTACAGTCAGGTGACTTAGTAGCAGCAGTGGCAAACATTTGTAGTGCTACAGTCAGGTCCCTTAGTATCAACTGTGCAAACATTTGTAGTGCTACAATCAGGTCCCTTAGTATCAGCTGTGCAAACATTTCTAGTGCTACAGTCAGGTCCCTTAGTATCAGCTGTGCAAACATTTGTAGTGCCACAGTCAGGTCCCTTAGTATAAATTGTGCAAACATTTGTAGTGCTACAGTCAGGTCACTTAGTATCAGCTGTGCAAACATTTGTAGTGCCACAGTCAGGTCCCTTAGTATCTGCTGTGCAAATATATGTAGTGCCACAGTCAAGTCTCTTTGTATCAACTGTGCAAACATTTCTAGTGCTACTTTCAGGTCTGTTAGTATTAGCTGTGCAAACATTTGTAGTGCTACAGTCAGGTCCCTTAGTATCAGCTGTGCAAACATTTGTAGTGCTACAGTCAGGTCCCTTAGTATCAGCTGTGCAAACATTTGTAGTGTCACAGTCAGGTCCCTTAGTATCAGCTGTGCAAAAATTTGTAGTGCTACAGTCAGGTCCCTTAGTATCAGCTGTGCAAACATTTGTAGTGCTACAGTCAGGTCCCTTAGTATCAGCTGTGCAAACATTTGTAGTGTCACAGTCAGGTCCCTTAGTATCAGCTGTGCAAAAATTTGTAGTGCTACAGTCAGGTCCCTTAGTATCAGCTGTGCGAACATTTGTAGTGTCACAGTCAGGTCTGTTAGTATTAGCTGTGCAAAAATTTGTAGTGCTACAGTCAGTTCCCTTAGTATTAGCTGTGGCAAACATTTGTAGTGCCACAGTCGGGTCCCCTAGTATCCGCTGTGCAAACATTTGTAGTGCTACAGTCAGGTCCCTTTGTATCAATTGTACAAACATTTATAGTGCTACAGTCAGGTCTGTTAGTATTAGCTGTGCAAACATTTGTAGTGCTACAGTCAGTTCCCTTAGTATTAGCTGTGGCAAACATTTGTAGTGCCACAGCCAGGTCCCTTAGTATCAGCTGTGCAAGCATTTGTAGTGCTACAGTCAGGTCCCTTAGTATCAATTGTGCAAGCATTTGTAGTGCTACAGTCAGATCCCTTAGTTTCAGCTGTGCAAACATTTGTAGTGCTACAGTCATATCCCTTAGTATCAACTGTGCGAACATTTCTGTTATCAGCTGTGGTAGCACACTGAACACTGGTCAGATGTTTGGTTTATTTATTTATATTTATTTATTTGACATTTGTTTACTGGGGTGGTCTGACTTTGTCTACAGAACCCATTTTCAGCAGAGGCCTGGGGAGAAAAGCTCCACATACACTACCAAACAAATACATTATAATCCAATACGATACAAATGACATTTGAAATACTATACAAAAATAAGCTGAAAGAACATAAACTATGTGACAAGATATTATGAGCTATACTACATATCTAGACAATTTTATAGAGTTAAACCATTATAGACATTCTCACCATATACATAACCTGTGAGTAGGTAGTATACAAAAATAGTGTGTAGGTAGTGCAGTGTATGACATTGACTGTTATAGTACATGATAACACAGAATGTTGGTTTTGGTTAGGAAAATAATAGCCAGAAAGTTAGTGATGCAGATAGATAGTGAGAGAGTTAAGAATAGAGGCAATACAGCCTGAACAGTAGTTTAAGGATATTTCCATTGTTGGGTGTGATAACATACTGACCAGATGTTTGATGATAAACATTTCCATTATTCGGTGTGATAACATACTGACCAGATGTTTGATGATAAACAATTCCATTATTGGGTGTGATAACATACTGACCAGATGTTTGATGATAAACATTTCCATTATCAGGTGTGATAGCATACTTACCAGATATTTGATGATAAACATTTCCATTATCAGGTGTGATAGCATACTGACCAGATGTTTGATGATACACATTTCCATTATCAGGTGTGATAGCATACTGACCAGATGTTTGATGATAAACATTTCAATTATCAGGTGTGATTGCACACTGGCCAGATGTTTGATGATAAACATTTCCATTATCAGGTGTGATAGCATACTTACCAGATGTTTCATGATAAACATTTCCATTATCAGGTGTGATAGCATACTGACCAGATGTTTCATGATAAACATTTCCATTATCAGGTGTGATAGCATACTGACCAGATGTTTCATGATAAACATTTCCATTATCAGGTGTGATAGCATACTTACCAGATGTTTCATGATAAACATTTCCATTATCAGGTGTGATAGCATGCTGACCAAATGTTTGATGATACTAGGAAGGGATGGTTTCTTGTGCTGTCAAAGCCTCATATTTTGTAAAGGTTCACAACTTTCTACCACCCACTTTTGGTCAGCCATCACATTAGTATCATCTTTCTTCCTTGCCACCTCTTCTTCTTCAGGTCTATATTTCCACATCGAAAAAGCTGTTAATCAAAAGGCTTTGTAACCGAAAATGCTGATAAAAGAACTGTGCATTGTGAGATCGCGGTACACTGAAGATCAGAAAATTTGCCCTTTCCTCACTGTAGTGCAGTCTTGGAGTTGGTATATATAATTAGTGGGGGGGGGCAGCCCCCCACAAAAGCGAATTCTTCTAACCACATTTTCATTTATAAAGCCATTCGATTAATGGCTTTTTTGATGTGGTAGTATAGACTCTCTTCCTCTTCCTCTTTTTAGTTCCCATGCCCCAGCCTGTCCCCTGTGTTTCACAAATAATCATTCAGCATTTTTGTTGTCTATCTACTTTCTTTAGATTTATTTTCACCTTTATTCAGTTAGTTTATTCATGCCATTTCCCTTTCCCCAATGCACTTGATGAAGCCTGTATTTCACTGTATTATCTTTTACAATTTCTTTTTATAATTTTTGCTAGGACAGTCTGATAATTTTATAGACTCACTTCTTCTTGTTTGTGTGCATTAATATTTGCCTATTTCCACTTCTTTTCCCACTCACTGCATGCCTTCTCTTTACCTCACCTTACATCTTTTACTTTTCACTTAAATAAATGATATCAAAATGCCTTCATTTTGTGCCTTTGCTTCCTCTTCTCAGATCGTTTTGTTCTGCAAATAAAGTACTGCCACTGAATGCACCCCAGAGTTCATTAACCCCTGTGTTTGCTTCCAGTCTCCCTGAGCTATTACAAGTTCCCTAGCTTTCCACAGCTCATCTGATAGCTAGCAGCTTGAGTCTCACTTTGACCCTTTCATCATGTCGCTGATGTTCAGTGGTCCCCTGTAGTCCTTGTATTTGTAAACGTAGCACTCGTGTGCTTGTTTAGCATGATGTCTATTGCACTCTTTTTCCTGGTTCCATCATGAGCTATATTTGTGAAGTCCTTGTGATAAGTTACTTGCATTGTTTCATTTTCTCTCCTACCGGTATAACTGGACCTGCCTCACTTCACATGTGGAAGACTGACGTCTCCCATTATTGCAGCCTGTTTTTTATTTCTGCAGTTCTCTGACTCTACTTTAACTGCTAGGCCTTTTACTTCTATATGGTTCTTCTCTTCCCTTCCCTCCTTCCTTTTTTCCCTTACATTTTGGCATCTCTCTTTTCCTGACAAAGTCATGCATTGACTCATATCTGTTTTTTCTTGCCTAACACATGCAGTCACTTCACCCTCATTTATGTCTACCATGCTTTTCTATGTAATTTGAATCTTAATAATAATGTGCCAGAACAGTTTCCCAAATGCCCAAGTTTCTGTGATCCCAAGAAAATATGCTTATTCTCCCTGCTACTACTGCCCCCAGTTTCATCACATTCTTCTTTAAATACCCAATAATACTACTTATTGTCCTCTATCCTTCACACCCATTTCAATTTAAGCTTCTGGAGGTCTTCCTAAAAACTTTCATACATTTCCAACCTTTTTTCGTGAGTTGATTGCACCTATCACTTCATTTTAAAGATAAAAGTATTTCGAAATACATTTCTAATTCTGATTTCATTACCAGTGTCCCATTTGGGTTGAAGTAAAGCCTTTCAGCTGCATGCAGGCCCTTCCTTTACTGATTCTATATTTTATACTCAAAGTTTCAAAACTTCAAACCTCATATGATTGACACCATATGAGCGAAATTTGAAACATCTAATATATAATAAAAAAGAAAAAAAAAAGAAAAACTTACCTAAACGCTCTGAGCTGGGGCCAAGCCCTCCCCTGCACTCCCCACACCCCCGCTACTTCAGTGCAGAAAAGGGAAATCTTCCCATTCTGCACCGTACGGAGCCATTTGTTTTAACCTTCGAACTTGTAAAAGTTTGATCATATGGTGTCGACCATGTGACATTTGAACTTTTACAAGTTCAAGGTTATAATAGGAACCCCCTATACCATATACCCCCCATCCTCTGCTATAGTGAAGCCTTATTCCTCTCAGCAACTCCTCAGCCAGTACACAGTTGAATGTTTTGTGAAAATGCTATCATGCTCTCAGCATCTCTTCGCTAGTTTTCTGAACATTTCAGCATATTCCCATATGGCCTCTGCAGCCAGATGTTTTTGCTCAAGTGGGTCTCTATATGCAGATGATTCCTACCTTCTGCACCTATTGTGGTTACTGTATGGCCTGCATTCTCTAATCATAGCTCTAGGACCATCTTAGCCAACACTGGACTACTTTCCATCTCTCACTGATCTAACATGTTTTGTAGGAGAGTCCCTCAGTATCAGGACTGCTGTTGCTGATCCTTGTATAATCCTGTTGACATCAGTTTATGTTTTGTTGCATGTACTGAGTCATCTCTCCCATGCAACCTATGCTAACCCCTCTACCACTGGGCTGTGCACACTACTGCTATTACTACCCCCTCTATTAATGTGTAATTTCCTTAATGGGTGACCTTAGTGGTTGAACCTGCCTTTATTCGGATGTCCCAGTCCACCTCCTTCCCTGCTCCTTCTGTTCTGCTCATGCTGTTAACCTATCTTCTCACAGCCATCATCCTTTCTCTCTCTCTCTCTCTCCTGCCATGTCTCCTCCTCTTCTGCACTGTTAACTCTTGACCTGACTTCCTCAGTTGTCTATTCCGATTGCTATTCCTGCTAACTATATTTAACCTGCTGGCTACCTCCACACGTCTCTGTTGCTGTTGGCTTTACTGGTGTCTCTGCCCTCATTCTAGCTCCTCCCCTGAATCCACTCTACCCATGGGCATCTCCAACCATGCCCTTCCTGAGCCCTACTGTCTTCTTACTATCTGCTCTCTTACCCTCCAGCCAGTCTCTGTCATGCTCCCTCCCATCACTGCTATTGTGCTGTCACTTCTCACCGAGGATGTGCTGGATTCTCCATGTAACCTCACCTGACAGCTATCTTAGCCCCTCTGGCCACACTCACCAGTATATCCACCTCTGAACCAGTTCCACAACTTCATCCTCATTTCAGTCCATAACTTGCACTACTGTGCTACACTTGGGGCACTTTAACCACCTCTATCCTTCATCGTTTTTCCATGTTCTGCTTCCTGATGCCTCACCCTGCGTACCTCTGTTGTTTCAGTTCATGCTGAGTAATAAATTTATGCTTCCAGTACCTATTTCTTAAAAAAAAAAAAAAAAACTATCTAAGTATCTTAATTTTTTTCTGTTAATACCAGCCTAATAAACCATGGATACAAAATCATAAAACATAAAGCTTGCGTCTTTCCTTAACCAAATTCTCTTAAGTGTTAAAGAAAATTGAATATAAATAAAAGTTAAAACGGGAAAAGTAGTTATATACAGACCAGATAATAATTCCCACATATACTAAAACAAGAAAAAGGTATGTATAGTTTCATGACATGTCAATGCTAGGTAAGCTGGTAAAAAACTCAGTAAAATCCAGGGGCGGCTCGTGCTATTGGACTGCCGGACTGCAGCCCTCCCACCTAGAAAAAAACAAAACAAAAAAATCTGTAAAACAAAAAAACAAAAACAGAAGAAAAAAAAATCACGAGTCCTGATCCTCTGCACATGTGCAGACAACTCAGACTGCCTTTATCAGCAGTCCAGATATGGACAAAGAGGTACCCAGCAATCATTGCTGTGAGATACCAGGAATCTGTGCAGTGACAACCACACAGGACAGAGAAGCTCCGGACTGCTTCAGCCACAATCAGAACCAATGAGGAGGACTGAGCTGCTCTCGCAGGACTTTCAGTGCATGGGCTTCATGGATTACTGCTGGACAAAGGCTTCAAGTAGGTGTTCAGATTGTGGGCTTGCTTCATTCACTGGATTTGGATTACTTTGTGAAACTGGGTAGGTGTTCATTCAGTCACTGGAGTTTGGGCTGGTAGGTGAAGGTTTTATATCTCTGGCTGGAGTTTGGGCTTTTATACTGCTGACAAAGGGTGTGTGTGTGTGTGTGTGTGTGTGTGTGTGTGTGTGTGTGTGTGTGTGTGTGTGTGTGTGTGTGAAATGCCCCAGTTACTATATACTGGTGGCTAGAGAGAACAAACGGTGGTGGGTAGAGATACTCAGGCTTGAACCCTGTACCTTGGATGCAGGTGGCAAGGACCTGAATTCCCTATCCACCACCATTTCTAAAAAAAAATTGCAGATTTTTGCCTTATATTTGTTCTGTTCCTCAAAAAATCTGTGGTTTCTGTATCTACATTTTTCCTTGCTAAGTCTGTAGTGCAGTGGTGCACTGGTAGCATTGCTGCCTAACAGCTACAGGTTCTCTGGTTTGATTCTTGGCCGGGGTGCCTTCTGCGTGGTGTCTGTATGTTCTCCCATCTTACAAAGATGTGTCTGGCATTTCTCCCTGCTCTGCTGAAAATGGCCTTTTGTTCCAAGTCAGACTAGTTTCTTGGTTAAATGTTTAAAAATAACAGGCATTTGAATTTCAGACTTCATATTCTTCGGAAAGTACATGGTAACACACAACTGTTTATTCTAGCAGTTGTCTAAGTTTATAACATGGATATTTGAAATTTGTCCCTATTTTGGGACTGTATTCCCCCATTATTGGCTTTGTCCAGGTATTTTGTGCTAAGGTTGAAAGTTATCTATGGTGAGAACTGAATTCATTGAATGTTTGGGGGCTGTATTCCCCCCATTACTGGCTTTGTCCACATGTTTTTTTGCTAAGGGGTTGAGAGCTATAGTGAGAACTGAATTCACTGAACATGTTTGGAGGCTGTATTCCCCCATTATTGGCTTTGTTCAGGTGTTTTGTCCCAAGAGGTTGACAGCTATGGTGAGAACTGAATTCACTAAATGGTAGCCATTTAAGTTCATCTTCCTGTCTTTCACAAAACAGCTGATTTGGCATAGTGGTATGTTTCTCTGACTTTTTTGCACAGGGTCCCCTGGGTTAAAGACGTGGCAGTGAAATGTATGGTGGTAGCACAGTATTTTATTCTAGCAACTTTCCAACATTATACAAGGAATGTTTAAAATGTGTCCCTGGTTTTTGGGCTTTTGTCCCCCCCAATAAATGTTGGCTTTTTTCAGATTACTTGTGCTGCAAAGTTCAGACATACAACTGTGTGTTGAGTAGATTTTACAAGGAGCTGAGAGCTGCAGGGGAGCAAAACGTTAGTGCTGCTTATTGTGAGTTTGCTTGCATTGTTAATAGCACAACAGGTAGTGTACTTGCTTTTGATGCAGAAGGCTGTGGGTTCTACTCCCACAATAGATAGATGCATTACTGATACTGTACTGTGTTGTAAAGTGGGTGGTTGCTGGAGTCCTTTTTGGCAAAGATACCTAGAGTAGTAACTATGAACCTGTTATCAGTTTGCCATACAGTCCCTATTGCTATATTACTAGCTTATCATTTTTTTTAATGCATGCAACATAGGCAATTTATTCCTCAAGGGCAACAGGCACTTTATTTGTAGATGAATAAACAATGACATATAAAGTTGTTTGCTAGCAGCAACCTATTCATTGTTACAGATTTCTTTAATGTGGAATTATTTAGATGACTTTTACTACTTCAGATATTGTGCATATTTACAAATACTGGTGGACTATAGAAGGTTAAGTAGACTTTTATGATGGAAATGTTCTGAATTGGGTAGTTTTGTCATTGGTGCATGCATTTTGTTTCATTGTTTATTGGAAAAAATGTTCAAAACAATAAATTTAAAATGCCATCTAACAATTGTACTGTATTGTACAAGGAATGTACAAGGGTGGGAGGATGGCATAATGGTTAAGGTGTTTACCTTGCAGACACAAGGTTCAGGGTCTGATTCTCACATGGGGTAACTGGCTAGGCCTAAAATGGCCCACAAGGGCAGGTAGCCTAGTACTAATCTATGAACTTTCTATGAATATAATTTAGTACAATCAGGAAGGTGTATCAAAGAGCACTTGTATGTTTCATGTGCAAGGGGCCTATGATTTGAAAACAGCCCAAAGTTAATCTTTATCTGCCACTGGCAAAATGTATTTTCTTTGAATGTGGGATTCAATGCTGTTTCATTGAATATGAGTTTCAAGGGCAGAGAAGTTTTAAGGCTAAGCCTGTTTTCATTGTGAGACTGCGTTGCTTTATTTAGCAGATGTCTTAGTGTTTGTGCTGTAAAATGCAAAATAAAACTTTCAAATGAAATCCAAATCATCATAGAAGTAAAGCAGTATGCACATTAGTGTTTATGGTAAATGGAGTGAAATAGCCAAGTAATGCATCATTGGAATGGCTGCAGGGGGGAGGGCTCCATTCGACCATGATTTTGTGAGGGGGAAGGGCGGCAAACTCAGATAGCCCCAGCTGAACTATACCTCCCAACTGTCCAGATTTTCACAGAATGAATCGATTTTTGCTTCTTATTTTTGGTTTGTTCCTCATAAAATGTGGTTTTCTGGAAAATCATTTAGGAATGAAGTCACTATATAATGACATACTGAGTTTCAGACTTCATAACCTTCAGAAAAATGCATGCGAAAGTAAGACCTGTTGTTCTATCAACTGTCTTAGTTTATACAAGAGAAGTTTTTAGTACTGTTTATATGTTCCCCCAATATATTTGGCCTTGTCCAGATTTATTGCATTAACAGGTTGAGAGG
The DNA here is from genome assembly GCF_019279795.1 of Protopterus annectens. Taxonomy (NCBI): domain Eukaryota; kingdom Metazoa; phylum Chordata; order Ceratodontiformes; family Protopteridae; genus Protopterus; species Protopterus annectens. The sequence goes on along the minus strand of NC_056744.1, from coordinate 1,681,027,270 downwards.
TACATGCAAATAAATTGCTTTATAGAATTAGGCATAGCCAAACCTCTCAACTGTCCCCGAATCTGGCTCAAAATCTTGCTCTTCCCTTAATAATCCCTCCACAAAATAGCAATTTTGGAAGAAAACATGGAGGGTTTACAATTAAGAAATAACTGTAATAATCAGTTATAGATTACTTTTATTTCAGAAATGCATGTAGATTATTTTATTTTGTCAGCTGCTCAAGTTAGCAGTACTAATATTTAAAAAAGTGTCCCTTCTTTGACAGGTTCCCAGCTGTATTGTGTGGCTATTTTATATTTTTGCATTACATTTTGGTTCATTTTTCATAAAATTGTGTTTTTTTTTTGGCAAATTAGTGGTAAAGCATTAAAGACTGAAGTTAGAAAATAATGACAGACATTTGAGTTTCAGATTTCATATCCTTCAGAAAATTTATACTAATGCAAGACCTACTATTCTATTATCTTTCTAAGTTTATAAGAGCAATATTTAAAAATTGTCCTTATTTTTGGGCCTTTGTCCCACTTTTATGTATGGCTTTGTCCAAATTTCTTGCTCTGAGGTTGAGAGGTATGACAAATGTGTCAGGGCCATCACAGTCAGCCAGAGACATTTCAAACTGTGACATACTTGTTGCACCCCACTCCCCCATGTAATGACTCTGGATGTGTCCAAGCAAGGCAAGGAGCAGTTATGCAGTGTAAATGTACAGGGTATCCCCCCATTCAAGGTAGGGTATCCCCCCATCCAAGGTAGACACAAGTACTACAGCGGCTTTTCATCTGTTCTTGATTTTGCAGAATGGTCTGGTTTTTGTCATATATTTGTACTGTTGATTTATGCTTATTACTCAGAAAGTGCCTGTTGCTCTGTGTTTTAAGTAGCAATGCTTTAATGACCATCATGTAAGCTTGTCTGAGATCATAACATGCAAGTAAGCTTTAATAAGCATACTGTTAAAGAATTGCCAACATTGAAAGCCTTTCTGTTGTTGCCATGCAGAGAATACTTAACTAGATAATGTATAAGCGTTGGGTATTGAAATGCATATGACAGTATTTGTAATAAAGGACAGGATTACATTATTTTAAGAAGCTCATTACACTTGTTGGAGACTTCCAGTGATCTCTGAGGGCTTTACCCGTAAACTAAACAGAATGCCATTCATGTGTGGTCCATAACCTGTACAGTAATCCTTTAAGCAATGTATCTTGAACTTGTTTCTTGTTTGCTTTTCATTTTTTACTTTGATCATGTTTTCCCCATGAAACAAGTAGATAGTTGTCAGGCAGCAGGTCTTTTTTGGATAAGAAACATTTTTTACAAGTGAGGGCATCACAGAGATTGTTACTTTCGGCATGTTACTTGGTACTTTAATAAAGCTGAATATAAATTATAATTAGAACTGCAGTGCAAGGAGAAGCGGTTTGAGTTGAGTGCTGCTTGTTTTTCTTATACTTGATTTTGACTGGCATTCCAGTAATGTATTTAAAAAGTAATTTATTTTTTCATGCCTCACAACCTATTTGTTTCCATTTAGATATTAAATAAGCTGTCATGCAGCCAATGCATTGAAATATTTTTATTCTTTTATACTTCATTTGTCTTGATTGGACTCTCATAATGAGGGTTTGGCACCCAGGCCAGCATATTTAATTAAAGTTAGTTTTTGTGGTTTTGAGCATAGCTCCTCCCCTTTCTAATTGGCCACACCCCTTCCCATTGACCCCACCCATTCAGCTATCTCCTGCAGCCCCCCTTTGATTTGAAGTCACCAGCCACCACTGGTAAAATCACAACTGAGCAATCGAAGCACTACTTATATATGGAATCCGAGGTTGCACTCTCTCTGAGATAATGCTTTTTTCCCAAGGTTGTTAGACTTCAGAGTTCATATGTATGTCATAGGGAGCAGAGGGGTGCTACTTGGCTTGACTATCTGCAAAAAACTTAACTGAACTTGACAAATTTTTCAGCATTCATCAGCATTTATGTGCAACGAGGTCAATGAGGGTCAGTGAGCTGTCTGTTGGCTAGTGTTGACGGAGCTATGTTATGAATCTGGTATGCACCGGTAGATGGTTGCTTTCTAATCTGAATATATTACTTTTGGTTCTGCATCTGTGTTATATTTCAGGGAGTTTTTTCTTGGAGAAATGAAACTTTGTGTGTTTGTGGATTTAGCAGTGTAAGGGGACACCTACTGACATTCACTCAAGTCTCACTGACCCCATGCTTTTGCAAATAGGAACGTTTTGAAATTGATTATTTTGGAAACAGATTTGCCAACAATGTTTCTGAGGATGAGAATTTCATCTCCCAGAAAAATATACTAAGCTCTCAGATATGACAGCCAGAAAGCTGGTAAATGCAATCAGCAAGGGTATAAGTGGCTATGACTACTGAAGGACTTCAAAGGCAGTAAAATGGGTTAATGACTTTGCTAATGAATTGTTCAGTTCCAGAGCTTTTCAGTTTGAACACACTAATATAACCATATTATTAATGTGTTTAAAATATTATAATAATTTTAAAAATAAATGTCAATGTACATGCCCAGGAATGAAGTGACAGTCTACTATTGGTGTTAATTAATATAGTCAGAGGAATTCAGAAGACAGCTGGCCATGTTATCTGTATAGTTACTCCTCTCTGTTTTTGCACATACATTAGTAAATGCTATAATGTATGTTTTTAGGAAAATGTTATTTCCTCCTCAGTGTCTCACCAGCATGCTTGCATCCTTGACCCCTAGGTTAAAATATAACCTGGAAAGCGGAATTATAAAGGAAACCACTCTGTAATACAGGTATGAAAGGGGATGTTACTGGTTAACAAAGACATGGTTGTGAAAAGTTGTATTCCTCACAGACAATGGGTTATTTTTTGTGTATGGATTGTGGAGCAGCAAAGGTGTTTTTGAAGAGTAAAGGTGCTCTTGTGAACAGCTTCTGAGGTGAAGATATGAGAAAACATTGAAAGGATGCTTTAGGATGTTATTGCTTAATATATAATCCATTCATCAGGATGCCCATATATTGAAAAAGCAATTCCTTTATAGTTTATTCAGTCTGCAGCTGCTGAGGTCCCCTGAAGTAGTTTAAACTGATCTGAGGTGAAAAAAGAAAGAAAGCTGTAAAAGGCTGGGTTAAGGTGATAATGATTTAACAAAGCCATAGCTATGAAAGTTTCTTTGTATCCACTCTAGTTCATGGATTCTTTGAGAGTATATACAATAGTAGAGTAGTTCTATAAATGCATCTCCTACATTAGTAAGAATTGATTTGGGCAGTTCACAAATATTTATTTATTTTCATTTTATAACTGATAGCCTGGCTAATTTTAAGCAGGAAGCTGGGGAAAAGGTTTACAAGACAGTCAACAATGTAAACTGAGAACATTGAAACAGCAGCAGACTTTTAGAATAATAAACACTATGACAGATATGAAGTGTCTAGAGTTATCACAGCCGCATGGAATGATAATGTGAATTACTGAGAATCATCAATGCTGAAAAACAGACAGTCAAATGTAATTGAAACAGCAGTTCTGAAGCACAGAATAACAAGATATATCTCATTATGTTAATGATAACTTTACTTAGGGTCAGGTCGGGTGGCACAATGCCAGAGTAATCTTATGGGCTAGGCTTGTAAAGGCTCCAGGGCCATTAGCCTAGTACACACCTATGAACTTATGAACTTAAGGTTAGGACCTGTGTAGTCTGCAACCAATGAAATCAAAGCTGAAGCAGTATGACATAAGGACAGAACAGATAGCATGCGTCCTGCTCTTGTGGAATTTGGTGAATGGCTATCAAGCTTTTGTTCCAGAATTTTTGTTACAGGCACTGTACAGGCTGAATCATCATGCCTTTGGTGGGATTTAGGAGCAAGGGCCAAATATTGTTTCCATGAGTAAAGGTGATGCAGTTGGGTACTTATTAGGTAGATAATATTATAAGATTAAATGGCACATAACAGGATAGATGGCAAATTCCATTCAATATATTTGCGAATGGGAAGAGCAGTGGTGGCAACTTGAGTTGTGGTCAGTAGCAAACAAGGCAACTCTGTTATAAGATTGTTGCACTCCAGAGGACAGTTTAGAACTTAGGCTAATAAAATAGTAGATGCACGAGAAAGATTAGGAAGTAGAATACATTTGACTATTATTAATCACGTGAAGTCTGTTATAAACTCTTTTGCCTGGTATGGCTGATCTTTGAATTGATATAATTTTAGTAAATAGTCTATGATAATATGAGGTATTTTTTCTGAAGCATCCACCTTTATTAAGGAATAATTTGAAGAAAAGATTTGCAGTTTTTCAGTGGCAGCAGTGGTGCATATATGAGGGGAAAATATATTTTTGCTTTTGTTAGCAGTAAGTTAAGACCAGATTTTAGGAACCAATCTTCAATTATGGATGTACTACTTTGGAGGGTGGCAGAGACGTATTTGATGCCTAAGGGTGTAGAAAAGGAATGAGTCATCATTGTATTGATTCAGGTTGATGGGTTTACAGTGCCTGTACATATCATTCAAAGAAATGCTGTTGGGAGGCAACTGAAGGACAGATCCCTGTAACACACCATTTTGGTTAGTAATAATTGGAGAAAGTACATTAGCCCACTTCACAGACTGGAGATGGTCAGAGAGGTGGCTGTGGAATTATGAGCAGTGATGCAGGGTGTAGAGTGATAAGCAAAGTTTTACAAAGGAAGGTGGTGGTTCATGTTGTCAGGGGCTTTAGGTAGGTGTAAGACTAAGGCTACATTACAGCATCACTGGTAGAACTCAACCCTAACCTGCTCACAGTACTGAGGGAAGATTTCAGTACCATGGCCAGCTCTGAATCTTGAGAGAAGTTTGTTGTGTTGGGAAGATTTCAGTACCATGGCCAGCTCTAAATCTTGAGAGAAGTTGGTTCTGCTGGGAAGATTTCATTACCATGGCCAGCTCTGAATCTTGAGAGAAGTTTGTTGTGTTGAGTTGACAGTAGCTGAATACATTATTCTAGCATTTTGAGCATATGGGATAGGATAGGAATGTGATGTGAAGTTTCATAGAAACTAGAAGAATCACCTTTGTGAACTGGAACAGCTATGAGTTTTTCAGATTATGGAACATATGAGATTGTTATACAGTGGCTGACAACAGTTGTGATGGGACAGGTTACAGCATCTGCCGTGAGTGCATAATACTCAGGGAGGAGATTATCTGAGTAGGTAAAGATTATTTACACTTCTTTAGAAGTTTTCACATGAAACTGTATGAACATATGTTGAGTATTAATAACTTTATTGTGAGAAAGGTGTAAAGTCACTGACCAGTATTAACAAGAAATCTATTAAATTTGATAGCTGCATCAATAAATAAAAAAGGCTAGCCTAGTAACCTATAATAAGGGTTTCTTGTAGACAGGGATTACGCTGCCTAGTCTTTTCCACACTTTAGTACTGTTAATATAGAATGCCAGAATTGCCTAGGATTATTTTTGTGTAGTGAATGATTTCAAAGACTTTTTTCTGTTTTAATGGATAATCACAAATCTGACTTTGTTTTAATGGTACCTAATTAAGGGTCAACAGGTGAGGAATTCTAGTCTTGTGGTACTCTTTACAGCTCCTGTCATGATCATGCATGGTGCTAATGATATCATGGGAGTACCAGAGCAAATTGTTGGTACATAAGGGAACCATTCCATATAGGGGGGAGAGAGGGCTACTTGGTTGAAGTATTCAACAACAGAGTCCAAGATAGCATGATCGAAACAGGACCGGCAGTATGTCTGCTTCAGAATCGTGGTGAACAAAATGACATGGAAAGATTTTTTTTTTCTGTTATGGTTATAGTGGTGAGGGCTGCAATCTTTTGGATTAGTTGGAGAGTGCTTACTGAGAGAATCAGACATGACCCATGTGGTGCAGATGTTACCTGAGGTACACAAGCCACCCGAGTCAAACTTCATTTGATCAATGTCTTGCCTATACTAATTGTGTTATTAATAAGCTGTGCAAGACTATAAAGTTCTAAATTTGAATCATCCACAAGGTTATAGTCTAAGACCTTCACAAGGTAACATCTGCACCTGACTGAGTCTGAAAAGGGTCCAGGGAACAGCCCACCCAGCCAATCAACAAATAAATAAATATAAGGGAGGTAGCTCTGAAGGGATATACTGACTTTATAAGTAGAACTAAATCAGATATTTTTTAAAGTCCTTGTAACTATGCATATCAAGCTATATCTAGCAGGACATGAAATGCTGGCAGAAGGGCAGTACCTTGTAATGTTACAAATATGTCTGGCCGATATCAACTTCTACTGACACTCTTCTCATATAAACCACACATTACTTTTTCAGTTGTAATTTTCATCATCACAACATTTAGTTATGTATGGACTTGAATTCCATTGGGATTTCCTTGTGCAGGTTCATATCCTGTGGATTATGAAAGTAGGTAGTTTCTTTCATCCTTTGGATGAAACGTTAATCTAAGGGCCCATCTACCTGAGTTGGTGGAATCTCTGGTTGATGTAAAAGATACAACAGCAACTATCAAAAAGATTAGGCGTCCTTTATTAAAATCACATAATACAATATAGACATTCTATATACAAGATTCATAAATTATTTACAATTATTTATAACTATTTACAAGTGATCCTTGCATTTTCAACAGCAAATCATTTTGTTTGGACGTTCAACTGCCCACACTCTTTCTTCCATAACCAAACATATATTTTTTTCAAAATTTCCGATAATACCCATTTTCTATTACATTTTATCTCATTCATTCTTTCATACCATATAATCCATATTATACAAAACAATTTATCATCTAATTATATTTTGTTTCATGTTTTCATAATATCCATATTCTGTTATATCCACATTTATACAATTAACATTTTCAGTCCTTTTAAACAGTCTTTGTCACATGCTTCTTTCTATAATAAATTTCATGCTATAACATTTCAAAAAACATGTTTGGTAGTCACCAGTTCTCCACAATATATACCTATTTTATCTTTTATTGATTTATATGGCATATTCGCTTTTACTGGTAATTTATTTATAGATATAAGGCTTTTTCTTTGCTTTATTACTTTAGTGCCTTTTTCTATTTTGAATACTTTGATTTGTTTTATTTACCTTGTGTTTTACTTGTATTCTGCTTTTAACTGCATATTAAAACTTGAAAAGAGACCACAGCTCTGTCTCTTGTGAGTCAGGCAGAAATTAGTACAGGTCAATAGACCAGGTCAGTTAAGGTTACTCATCTGTGAACTGAGGGGGTGGAGCTAGGAACCAAACCTTCTATTTAAGGGGTTAAATAAAACATTTCAGAGCTTTACTAGAAAGGCTCACTCAGACTCTGCTACACTTTGCTCTGAGGGAAAAGTTAGTTTGCTTTTTATTTCTTGTATTACTTTATTGCCTTTTTCTATTTTGAATACTGTGATTTGTTTTACTTACCTTGTGTTTTACTTGTATTCTGCTTTTAACTGCATATTAAAACTTGAAAAGAGACCACAGCTCTGTCTCTTGTGAGTCAGGCAGAATTTTTTTTCCGCACCCTCCCACCCAGTTACTGTAGTGTTCTCAAACACCACTGTCTTTCTAGTTGCCTTCCCCTTATGTTAATTTGACCATATATCTCATTTCCTTTTTGTTTATACTGGCTTGTGTGAGTAAGCACAAAATTATCATTTTGTGAAATCACCCCCTTCAACTATTTAAATTTATTGGCCATCCTACTGTATTCCATAGTACCAGAATACAAAAGTGACCACCCCCTTTCAATCTATCTTGCTGTTTTAAAAATAGTGACTCTCCACTAAAACTTAACTTTTTAGACGGGTAAAACTTAAAAGACCTACTTTCACATCTAACTCCTCTAGTGCACACTGCAGTGTTTAGGATAAACCATTTTTTATCTCACCTTTAAGTATCCCTGTGACTAGCACTTGCATTAAAACCTGCTGGAAAGCACTAGGAAGTCTTAGACTGATACAAGCACTCAACTCTCCTTGTTAATAAGGAGAAATTAATCGTAGGCACTAAACAGCCTATAATTGCAAACTACCTTGCTTAGGTAAGGGAAAACAGCTCTTGTACTTTACAAAAAAAAGCACCAAACCAGGCATGTCCAAGGGTCAGCTTCCAGTTATTTCTCCTGTCCACCTGGTGAATTTGGGCATACTAGGGCAATGCAGCAATTGCCTCATGTACACAGACTTCTTCTCCTGCCACCCAATACTGCAACCTGCGAGAGATGCACTTACATAGCCAAATTGGAAGCAAAGTTCTCTCCACCCAAGATTGTGCTAGATAGTCAAGAGGAGAAGGTTAACACCTGCACTACACCTCAAGCAACACATAGCCTTTCTAAACCCACACCACCAACACCCACACATAGCAACACTAAACTCACATATGTGGCGGCCCTTAACATTAACCTGCCCATGCAATAAGGACCTCTGAAGCTGAAATGCAAACAAACACCAATCACAACTAAAGTGTCACATAGCTCACAACACCAGTGTGCCACCCAACAACAGCCCCTAAGGCAAGACAACGTACCCAACACTTTAGTCATAGGTGACTCTATAGTCAGGCACATTGATGTCCCACTCACCAGGCTGAACAAGGAGAAATTTACAGTCAGCTACCTGTCAGGTGCCAGGATCCGCCACATAATGCATGCACTCAGGTCACTCCACAAGTACAAATATGACTCTGTCATTGTCCATGATGTACCTCCCTGGACTACACGAAAGGAGACATGGAAGAACTTTCAGATCATGTGGCCCAGGCAGCTGACTCTAGCTCTGAGTAGCATCCTGCCTTCGCCCAGAAAGTTACCACAGTATAAGGACAAAATGATTGATTTCAACAATTGGCTAAGTTTCTGGTGTCATTCAAAGGGGATCCAGTATCTGTCTGCCTGGGATGACATGATCAACAGACCATAATACTTTGCCAGAGATTGTCTGCACTTGTCACCCCTGGCTCTTGCCACCCCTATAGTGCCTTTTTTAGGCAAGTTCAAAGAACAAAACTACCACCATAACAAGTACAAGCATGCAACATCTGAAGATAATGCTACTCAATGCTAAAAGTCTAAACCTCAAAATGCACTCTCTCGAGACACTCCTAAAAATGGAGAACATCGATATCTGTGCAGTAACTGAGACCTGGTTCAAGGCTCCAGAGAGCACCCCTGCAATACTTTTCGGCCACCAAACCAGGACTGAAACACTAAAGGTGGAGTAGTGTCCATATTCAACAAGGATATACACAACACCAGGCTAGTTGCCCAACACAATGCATCTGAAATTCTCCAGGTGCAACTAACACTAGGTAAGACTGCAGTCCAAATTGTAGCTTGCTACAGATCCCCCACCATGCCCCAAAATTCTCACTAGACCTTTCTAAACATACTGGAAAATATTAAGATACAACCAAACACCCTAATACTGGGTGATTTCAACTACCCTGACATTAACTGGGAAAACTCCACGTGTACCAAGACCTTTTCCCAACAATTCTTGGAATTCATAAATTCTAACACCCTGGATCAACTAATCCTTAGTCCCACCAAGGGCTCCAATATCCTAGACCTGGTCATTACCAACATTGGAAATCGATGCTCCACACCTATTGGTGTCACCCCCTCATTGGTCAGGTCTGACCATAAGCTAATCACCCTTGACATCCACATCCCACCCCCACCCCACCAGTAAGGAAACCTCCGTAAAACAACTTCTCCAAAGCCAGCTACATGCTACTCAAGTCAGAAATAACAAACTTCATGACACCCATGCAGACAGGAACTGAAAGTTCGACTGCTGAACCCTACACTAAGTCACTGTACGAGCACATACACTTGTGCATGAATCATGCCCTCCCCAATAGAACCAAGACGCTCTCCTCCAAAAAAAGGAAGCCAATCTGGTGGTCCCTTGCCATAAACAAACTTTACAACAAAAGGAAGAAACTGTTGCAGAAAAGAGAAAAATTCCAGGATGCAAAAAACTCCCTTACCATGCTCAGTAAGAAGCTGAGATCCCTCATAAAATCCTCCAAAGCTAGTTACGAAAATAAAATTGCCAAAGATTCCAAAGACAACCACAAGGCATTCTATAGCTATGTCAAGAATCTAAATGGCAATGCTCAGATCTGCTCTGAGCTCCAACAGAGTGGCATTAAATATACTGATCCCAAGGATATTGCCAATATCCTGGCAGATCAATTCACTACAAACTCCACCACCTCTCACCCCCTAAAGGACCCATCTCAATACTGAAAGATTGCCAAATTCCAGTAATAATGGCCACACAGTTAAAAAATGCACTAATACAGCATCCATGGGACCAGACAACATGCCAGGCTGTGTACTACAAGAACTACAAAATGAAGTGGCACTTCACCTAAGTGTCATGTTTAATCATAGCCTCACCTCAGGCTTCATGCCCACTGAGTGGAGCACAGCTACAGTTATCCCACTCCATAAAGGGGGATCCATCTTGGATCCCGGGAACTACCGCCCCATCAGTCTGATGAGCCTGATCTGCAAGGCCATGGAACGTATTATCATGGAACCTATAAACAAAGACATTGGCAACCTTCAAACACTGGACTCCATGCAGTTTGGGTTCAAGAAGGCCCGATCTTGTCTCCTGAACCGGAGCCGTGGACAAGGGTAAGGTGGTTCTACACAGCCTATCTGGACCTCACCAAGGCCTTCGACACCATCCCCCACTCTGGAATCATAGATAAACTTACTAAGCTGGGCATTAATCCCTATGTCACTCAATGGGTTGCCAACTGGCTTACTGACAGAACCCACACTGTAAAAGTAGCTGACTCTAAATCTAGCTCCAGACAATTGACAAGTGGAGTACCTCAGGGTTCATTCCTGGGACCGCTCTTGTTTGGCATCTACTTCTCTGAAGTACAGGCCAACACTAAGGGACTCTGGCTAACAAAGTTTGCAGATGACTGCAAACTGGGAGCCATTATTGAATCCCCAAATGATGTGGATATTCTACAAAAGGGCCATACAGAAACAGATGCTTGGTGCCAGAGCCATGGGCTCAAGCTCAATGCCAAGAAATGTATAGTTATCCCCTTTGGGAAAAAACATGTAACCGTAGATCACCCTATAGGTGGCAGTACACTAAACACCGAAAGTGTGATAAGAGACACAGGTGGACAGTGGTCTCACCTTTGATAACCACATCGTCACAACAGTCAGGAAATCCTTCTATGTGGCACACCTCATCACTAAGGGCTTTTCATCCAGAAAAAAGGAGGTCATTGTCTCACTGTACTCATCCCTCATTAGACCCATTATAGAATACAACATCCCGTTTGGTATGTACCTCTCAAGACATCTGCAACAACTGGAAAGGCCACAGAAATATCTCACTAAAAGAATCACAGGCCTAAAGCAGATGCCCTATGCTGACCATCTAACAAAACTCCACCTATACTCTGTCGCATATCGTCTACTCAGAGGCGATCTCTGCTTAACATACAAGGTCATGTCAAACCCAGAGCTGTTGGACACATGCTCCAGGGATCTAAACCTTGTCATCACAATGAACAAAACATGCTGGATGGATAGGTTCCTGACCCAGAGACTCCCCAGACTCTGGAACAGACTGCCCATACATGTCAAGCAGAGTGCCTCTTTGGACCTCTTCAAAAGGAACCTTGATGATTGGATGGGAGATAGGACATTCACCCTTAGGATCATGTCAGTCACCCTGCTAGACAGGGGTCCAGAAAAGTAAATACTGTGGGAAGAAATAGCCCGGGAATTGTTTTGGCTAGGCTTGTATAGGCCCTAGGGCCGATAGCCTAGTACCAACCTATGAACCTATATCCTCAATACAATTTCAGTACATTCTATATATTTTCCATATCTTTTCATTCTTGCTTTTTCCACTTTCACCTTTTTTATCTTCCAACTGTTTCCAACGATGCACATAGTAAAATTCTTCCATTATATTATCATACCATGTTTTCCTATTCTTGTCTATACTTCTTAATTCAATCTTCCATAGTAATATTTTTCTAGATGTAATTTCATTTCCGTACGAGTGATCCCTTTACTTCTTTTTAAACCTTTAAGTTTCTCTCATACTGATTTATATTTTTCCTCAATAATCTTTATTAAGAAACTTTATTTTTCTTGTATTCCTATTAATACCATATATAAGTATAATGAAGCTGTAAATACAACTGGGTTTACCAAACCCAGACCCCCTTCCTTTTTATTAACATACACAATTCCTCTTTTAATAAGACTCAACCTACATCCCCATATGAATGTGAATAAGACAATCAATAATTCTTTTTCACATTGTAATGGTATCATATATACACTTGCCAGATGTGCCATGCTACCCAATACCACGGAATTGATTAAATATACTTTTTTCTTGTATGAAAATTTAAAAGTTCTCCCAAATACACACATACTCCTTATTTTAAGTATCATATCCTTCCATTTTGTGATTCTCTGTTGTTCATTACCAAATTTTATTCCAAATATTTCTTCTTGTTCTTTATTGAATTGAATACCTTTAATTTTTCCAGAGAACCCCAGTCCTTTACTTTTTTCTTCATTAATACTCAACCCTAATACCTTTAGCTCTTTGTTAAGTGTCTGAATAGCTATACCCACCCATTTTTATTTTTTACAACTAGTGCTAAATCATCTGCATAAGAGAACATCACGGAATATAAAGTCCTTCCAGCAAACAAGATTTAGCCTCCTCTAATGTCCCTAATGTCCTATTTATATTAGAAACTATCACATTCATAATTAATACAAATAGTATACTGCTAGCTGGACACCCTTGCTTAATACCACTCTCTTAGTTCTATTTTCCCACTTACCCAACCATTTATGACCGATATCACTTTATTCTTGCCATAAACAGACTTTAACAAATTGATTATTTTATCACTTATGTTATATTCTGTCAAAATGTCCCATAGTGCTTCACCTACTAATATTTTTATTTCACTTTCCATATTTATTACATCATCAACCAATTCTCTTATTAACATTTATAGTTCTTAGCTTCCTTTTTTATTCTAAATATTGTTACAGTCAGTAATTTATTAACCTTACTTGTTCTTTTTTCTATTATTTTTATAAAAATGTTGTGATCTACATTATTTGATACTAAGGGTTTCCATTTTTATGTCTCTTTTTTCTCCATTTTCCCATATCAATTTCATTGTGCCTATACACATTCTTTCATCATTTGCACCCTTTTCAAACCATGTATTCAATACCTTTAGAAAATACTCCTTTTGCCACTCTTGCATGTCCCTATACATTAAATATTCAAGTCCATCTAAACCTGTGGCTGCTTCTACATTTATTGTTTTCAATGCATCTTTAAATTATTTCATTGTAATATTTTCTTCCATTCTCTTATTATCCTCATCAGCTATTTTTTTAAGTTCCAACCTTTTTTCTTATAATTTTGCTTACTAGAAATGTTTTAAAAATATGTCCTTTAACTGTCTCTATAGTTTCTTTTTGTGCAGTCACTATATAACTTTCCTCATTCCTTAACTTTCTTATTATTCATACTTTTTCTTTACCCATTTTACTTGGGTATGGTGCTACTTCTTCCTTTCTTCCTTGTAAAATATCTTTGCTTAAATATTTTTTTAATTTTTTTTCTTGGTTCATTTCATATAACATTCTTTTTCAAGAAATTCTTCCTTATTGTATACTATACATATAAAGACTTTAGTACTGATTTTTTTTACATTTGTCATTATCTTGTGCTGTTTTTGTCCTTTGCCATTCTAATATCTCTTGTCCAGTCTTTATAAAATCCTCTCATGTTTATATGATCCAGCCATAACTGATATATTATTTCCTTCATTTGCTCATTTAGGTCTGACTCATTAATTATTTTTATACCTCTGCGTATTCTTATGTAACTTATTCTTTCTTGCTTTCTTTCTTGCCTTGCTATCCAGATTGCTGCATGAGATGACAACCCTGTAATTCTGACTCCTTGATGCAACATATTTAAGCCTTTTGATGCTATAAAGTAATCAATTTCAGTTCTTAGATTATTCTCTTTGTATGTCCAATGTTTGCTTCACCACAAAAACATTCTACAGTTTTAATGATATCCAAAATAACTTGCACATCCACCCCCCTTTTTTTGCCTACGTCTCAAATCACAATTAAAGTCTCCACTACCATTACTTGCATATTTATACTTACATAATCAATTATTATCTTAAACAAGATCTCTCCTTGTATTTGTATGGTATATGCATATAATACAATGATCCTATATATCTGATTCCTTCATCTTATATCTATTTATTTTTTTTTATTTTATTTAACATTTGTTTACCAGGAAAGTCAAACTGGGAAAGAGCCCATTTTCAGCAGAGACCTAGGGAGAAACGCTCCAGACGCATATCTTTGGAATGTGGGAAGAAACCAAGGCACCCAAAGAAAACCCACATGAATGCAGGAAGGACATGCAGACTCCACATAGAAGGCACCCCAGTCGAGAATCAAACCAGAGAACCTCTTGCTGTGAGGTGACAATGTTAACCACTGCACCACTGTGCCGCCCAATACTTTTAATGCTATTATTCTTCCTAATGATACTAATATGTAATCCAGAATCTCTATACTTTTTTACATAGAATTACTATACCTGAGCATTTTTCATCTCCTAGGTTCCTTTGTCTCCTCATAACCCATTAACTTGCATTCTTTCATCTGCTGTTGTTATTCTTATATATATTAGTACTATGATATCCATATCTATCCTTTTACACCTTTCCAAAATTCCTAGCCTCTCTTGAACATTCTTTAAACTGTTTACATTAATGACTAGGATTCTCACTTTATGAATTTGTGTTTATTACTTTTATCCTTTCCCTTTTTGTATTCCCTCCTATACCTATATTTTTAAATGTGTGTTTCTCTGCCTTTCACTCTTTTACCAATAGAATTTCTTTTACTTTTGACTTTTATCCATTTATCATCATCTTCATCATTTGAATTACTTACTTCTTCCTCTATTTCCCCTTCTTTACTTTTCATTTCCTGTATATTTTCATTTACTACCATTCCTATAGCAGTTTCAATCATTTTTTCTTGTTGTGTTTCTTCTGTGTTATCTAATGCATCCTCTCTATTTTGAACTGCTGTTGTTACCTGTGTATCCTTTTCTGTATCTTTACAATCCATCCATGAATGCCCTATTTTTCATACTTTATACATTTTTTTTGCTTTGTGATCTGTTTTGCCACAAATGAAACATTCCTTTTTATCATAGTTGTTAATTAAATACTCATCTTTACCACACAACAAACATGTCTTCGGTTGTCTCCAATATTTAACAAATCCCTTATCCCTTTCCACATTAGTTATGCTCAGCAAATTAATTATTTTATCATTTTGCATTTTCACTACAACAGCACATTCCCAACCCCCGCCCATAAACCTCTTTAATCATACACTTTTGTAATGTCCAAAACATTTCTACACACAGTTCTTAAATAGTTCTTTAAACTGTCTCTTTCAATTTCAGTTCAGAATTGTACAAATATTCTTTTTTTTAGCTTCTCTATTAAAAGCCTGCACCACATACATGTTCCAAGAATTTTCATATTTTCCTTTTTCATATTGCTCTAAGAACGTCTCCCTAAACTGCGCCTCCTCGAAGAAAATGTCACAAAAGTTTCTTTATTAATATATATATAAATACTCTTACCTGTCTGGGTTTAACATCCATTGGTGAAATGATGCTGTCCCATACTTCATATCTATCCAGTTTCTTTGCCCTCTTACTGCTTATTCTTACCTCATACTTTCTTCTTACTTCTGCCTTCCTCTCTTCTCATCTCTCACCTTACACTCACCGTCTGTGTGTAGGATTTTTTTCTCTTCCTTCCTTAATTCCTGCACTTCATCTCCCTGGATTCAGTCCATAATCTCTCCCCAGAACATTGTCTTCTTGCTTTCTGGTTCACTATGTTCGACTAGCTCTTTTAAGTTGACATGCCACAACCCACCCTGTGCTGTAGACTCAAACACAACCATCTAGCTCTGTTTCACTTCCAACTTTTTCCATCATGTTTGATATCTCTGCTATTCAATTAACAGCTTTTTTTTGCCTCACATATACATAAACACTCTCCTTCTCCTCCATTTGCAAGCTTCCTGCTTCTCCAACCTGCCTACATGCCTGGACTGGAAAACAGGAAGTGTAATGTAAACTCTTGTCCCTGTATGGTCTGAAAAGTGTAAGGGGAAGTTCCCCGATGCCCTGGCCAAGTTTCCCCTAGTACTATAATACCACTTTTGGTCTCCCTTGAAAAGAGGTCATTAGCCTAGTGGGACTAACACCATCAAAAAAGATAGATAAATAAATAACTATGAGTGCCTTGATGGTGTCATGGCCAAGCACCAGTTTTATTAAGGGTGGCTTGGTATGAAAAATGTTGGGAACCTTTGAATGAATTACTATCAAAAACTGATCGATTGGTATATTTTAGTGATGGAAATGGGATGAAAAAGTTACCTACTTACAGTAATGACAGACCTGAAAAAGAAGGTTCATTCTCAGTAGTAAAGGGGAGGGGGTTACATCATAGGAATTAGGATTGCTCAACAGGTAAAAAATAAATAAATACAATTCTGGGCAGCCTGAAACTCTTCCCCTTCCCATCATGCATCACAGGTACTTGTCTCTACAGGTCTGTAAGTGTATTTTAGCAGTGTACAGAAAGAAAAAAGGAAGAAAGAAAATAAAATTCAGATCAAGTACATTAAAGGTGGGGAACAGAGTGTGTATGTTACTGAGGATGGACCTTCTTCTTATAGACCACTCATTACACAAATACATAACTTCCATACCTAATACGAAAAGGCCCATCCTCTGTAATAAATAGAACAATGTCAGAATTTAATCTTCCTTTGTGAACAGCCTTGTGGGAACCTATTGATAAATGTGACCCCAAATAAAGATCTGAACTTGGAGGTGACGTCCAGCTTATACTGTCTTGCAAAGGTGTTAAGCAGATTCTGCTCAGATATCATCTAAGGAAGCATTACAGAAGAAGATGTCAGGATGGCTTCTGCTCTAGTGGCATGGGCTCTCGGAGTAATTGAAGGGGTCTATACCATATTTACTGCATAGTTTAGTGATTGCATAGAAGGGGCAAGTTCAGAAACATTTTGTCATAACCTGATCTTTGGTAAAGGAAGCAGAAATCTGTCATCCTTGCATATGGAACTGGATCTGTCAGTGTAGAGTATGAATTACCTGTGAACAGGTATGCAATGAAGGAGATTACCTCCTTTGCTTGGAAAGGTTTAAAGAAGAAAATTGGTACATTGATAATCTTAATACTCTTGATGTATCAAGGCATGCTGAACCATCTGTCTATTGCTGTGGCTGTCCACCTCAAGCAAGATATGTCGGTGGGAATTGACACCTGAGAGTCTGTTGTTGAAAGAATTTTGCATAGGTAGGTCAGCTGTGTTAAGCCCCAGGAAATGGAATGATATGAGTGTAGATTTTAGGGGAGAGACCAGGATTTCTGAAGATGAAGTAGTGAGATGCCAGTTCTCTAGTTAAGGGAATATGTTGACTTCCAGCAGCCTCTAGTAAGCTACTGACATTAACATCTATAGGATAATAACAGGAGGTGGGGGAGACCAATGATAGATTCTGGAACTGACAATGATTAGCTCCCATCTGAAACTAAAAGCACTTATATGATCCCTTGCTAATCTTTATGTGGAAGTAGGCATCTTGAAGACCCAAAGAATGAATTAAGACTGTAATGTGGCCATATAAACATCTGTTTTTGAACTATGGCATTTAGGCTACTGAGATTCAACACTAGCCTTCATACATTGCTTCCTTTGACAGAAAAAAGAACCCAGAATAGTACGCTAACCCTTTCTTGCTGATGGAAAATTTTAGATTTTTTATTTTTATTTATTTTTTTAAGGAGGATTATGACTTCTATTTTGCACATTTATGATGGGGTGGGATGACTAGCAAGGGTGAAGGGGGAATAGAAATGGCTAGAAGTAGAATTATATACCCTCTGAGTATTAATGACCTCTCCCATCTGCCTGTCTTGGTGATCTTCCAGGCAGAACAATGGAGGGACAGATGACTCTGGGCTGTCTCCAGAGAGAAAGAGTAAGCCACAATTTCAATGTTAATGCTGCTGCTGACCAGTAGATAGACTGTGAGCTTATGCCAAATGTCAAGGAAAAGAAACTGTCTTTCAGCCCATGACTTAGCTAGAAATTGTTGTGGTTGTTTGGCTTCATTCCAGCAGGTTTTTGTTGAACCTTCTGCTCTGTGTCATGCTGAAACCAGATATAGCAGTGGATCCTCTGCACTTTAAATAAAAGAGCATTTTGCAGGGTGGAATGTATCATCAATCATCAGCAGGTTTTGCCCCATTTCTCTATATTTTTGATTTGTTATTATATGACTTCTTAAGTAGTGTAGGGATCTAAAAAGGAAAAGTCTTGAAGACCATTTTGATTTCCATGGCAAAGTCCATGAGTGCCAGTTCCCGGCATTACAGATAATGTGTATGAGAGAGCTGTATCTGTTTTGGGAGGTTGTGGTGTGGGACAGTTACTTCTCTTTGTTGGGCCTCTCTAGCAACCTGTCTGCTGAATGCTGCACATACTGAAAATACACCATATGCATGGTGTTTTGGAATGTCCACAATGGCAAGATGGTGGAAGCATAAACATCCCTCAAAAGCCTTTACACCATTCTAGATTCCTAGTTTAGAAGATGGACATTGAAGTTCTCTGATGTGGGAGTCTTTATGAGGGCCATGACAGAGATCATCATATCTGTCTTAGAGATGTTGCAGATATCCCACTTCCCCCAGGGTCTATAGGATATGGTTAGACTTCTTGGGGACAGGAGCCAGTGCATTTGGGTTCTTTCATTCTATCCTGTTAGCATATTTTAGGACATCCACCAGGGAGAACCAATAAAGCAGAATGCTGAGAGAACCTTTTGAAGTCTGGACTGAGGAGAGGACATAAGGTCAAGTTGGTCAACCACCATGCTGCCTCATTATCTCTCGGTATTCCCCAAATTTGTGGCCATACAGCAAAGCCATGGATTCTTTTGGGGGAGCCCAAAGGCTTTTTCTTAGCCATGTTTTTGTGGAGCCTCTTTGGGGTGGGGGGGACTTGGAAGAGGAAGAGGCCTTGTTAGAGGAGAACTTGGAGATATACTTCACAGGGCCTGACAATCCTTTTTCAGGCAGGGTTTTGGTAGGCCTGAAGGCCCCATAGTCAAGGGGAAAAATAATTATGTGCTTGTGTCAGACCCAGTATACTGGGTGGTGCTGTAGGCATTGCAGACGAGTAGCACACAATGGTACTGGGAGGTCATGATGTCAGTATAAAGCAATGATACTGGGATGGGTCATGATGTCAGCAGTTACATTAATAATGTAATGGTACTGGGAGGTCTTAATGTCAGCAGTGACATTAATAAAGCAATAGTACTGGGAAGTCATGATGTCAGAACTGACATTAATAAAGCAATATTACTGGGAGGTCATGATCTCAGCAGTGACTCTAATAATGTAGTGATACTGGGAGCTCATGATGTCAGCACTGACATTAATAAAGCAATGGTACTGAAAGATCATGGTGTTTGCAGTGAAATTAATAATGCAATGGTACTGGAAGGTCATGATGCCATCAGTGACATTAATAATGCAATGGTACTCGGAGGTCATGATCTCAGCAGTGACTGTAATAATGTAGTGATACTGGGAGTTCATGATGTCAGCACTGACATTAATAAAGCAATGGTACTGGAAGATAATGATGTTTGCAGTGACATTAATAATGCAATGGTACTGGAAGGTCATGATGCCATCAGTGACATTAATAATGCAATGGTACTGGGAGGTGATGATGTCAGCAGTATGTCAGCAGTGACATTAATAACAAGTAGAACTGATGCTGACAACATTAATGGGATCTCCAATCCAGAGTAAGTCAGCATTAACACTGACTCTGGAAAAACAGGGATTGGCATCAACACAAGACAGCTGAACACCGGCATGAATGTCATCTAAATTGACACTACAAGTGCTAGTTTTGGCAGGCTTTGATGCTGAGACCACAAAAACCTGGAATGGAAAGGACTGGCACCAGTAAACAGGGTGTCACCGTACATATATGTGGCAAGCATGTGTTGGTGGAATCAGTGCCAACATTGTCATAGCCTTTGCCCATTAAAAACATTGTAGCACCTGTGAAGCCATTATAGGAACCAGCAAAGTAGACTGTAGGTAAAAAGGAACCTCAAGTTAACACCTGTTACCCTGAGACAAAAGGGGTGGGACAGAGGAACACCAAAAAGTCTTCCCAGAGCTCTAACAACAGTTTCTGCCAGCCTATCATACCTAATAATGAGAAAGTCAGGGCAGAGAACAGACACTGGTGCAGCTGCTATGGATATCCCTTGCTGAGTGAGAGTAGAAGGTCCCTCCAGCCTAGAGGTTTCTACTACAACAGTTGCAAGCAGTTTGTTTCTGATAAATTGTCAAGAGTTTTAACCACAATTTTAGTTACAAGCTCAACCATAGTAGAGATGAAAGGAGAAGACACCTGATAAGATGTATAAACAAATTTAACTGTCTTCTCCTTAATTTTGGAAAATGAAGAGGAAGAAGCTCTTTGTTCTGATAAATGTTTGATTACTTTAGGCCTATGCTTAGAGAAAGAAAAGGATGAAAACAAAAAAGGACTTAGAAACTTATGTTGACAGAGACTGTTCAAGGGTATACAACACCTTCATGTTACCTTAAATCTCTGCTCAAATTGACTTTTTCTGGGGGGGTCTCCTAGCCAATAGAGACACTTTGTGCCTATCAATAGGTAGCGTTGTTCTACAGTAAGCATAAATGTGGAAGTATTTCTGATATGTCATTAGGACTGTGGGTCAGGGCTCAGGCCCAAAATGATGGAAAATACAAAAGAGGGATTTTGACAGATAAAAAAACACATCAAAGCCTTTCAGTCATTGTGATCAAGATTTAAAGAAAGGCAAATAACAAAGTCAGGAAAAGAAATGTAGTCACAAGAGCAACTAACAATGTGGTAATCCAAAAATAGTAATCTGGGACCATTTTTCAGTTAGTAAAGCATGGTAAAAAAAGATCTGGATAGTCAAACACCCTTGGTCACTATGACATGGTGTATAATGGAAACTAGTGAGTATTGAGCAGTCTGAGAATGACTGACCAGTAAACCTAATAGTAGACCCAAGATGGATATTGGCCATTCTGCTATAGGCTGTATAGGATATACCTCTTCTTATCTGATCAGCTATTCTTCTTCAGTGTACTAACAGTCACCAATGGTCATTGCTTTCTTCAATAAATCACCAGTTAGTTTACTGTTTTCTATGTGCAGGAAAACAACTAAAATGTAAATCCTGTTGCACTGACATTCAGTTTTTAAGGTAGGATGTAATATCATTTAAAGTGTTATCAGCTGAGTAGTTATGAAAAGTACACAGTGGTTATTTACTTGTTTTATGATTATGGACACAGGGAAATTTAATTTGTTCTAAAGCACAGTATACTTTATTTAAGCCAAAATATTACCAACAGCTTCTAGGGATGGCCGTGGGGGTCTATCATGGTTCTAACATATTTTTGCAAAAAAAAAATTATATTATATATATATTATGTTTTGAATACAAATCTCATTTTTATTAAGATGCTTTACATTTCATCACTTTTTACAGATTATTTTTTTATAATCTGCACACCAATTTGTGATAATTTAACTCAATCAGTAATGTTGTTAAAATATGTTATTCTCTTGTGAAGTTTGAATGGCAGTTTGATATAGGTTTATAGGTTAGTACTAGGCTAATTGCCCTTGCGAGCCATTTTAAGCCTAGCCAATTATCCCTTGTGAGACTCGAACCCTATACCTTGTGGTTGTAAGGCAAACACCTTAATGATTAGGCCACCCTCCCAACCCTGGATTCCATATACTTTTTTAGATATTACTGAAAACAATGAATGGAACTGAATCAGCCATCTGTTGATCTAAAAAGTAGCTGCTAATTATATACTAAGATGAAATATATGCTATCCCCCATCGGTGAACAAAAAGTATCCTAAGAGGGTCAGTTTTTGAGTAATTGGAAATACAAAGGATAATGTAACCAAGTGTAATGAACTGG
Source organism: Protopterus annectens (assembly GCF_019279795.1). Classification (NCBI taxonomy): domain Eukaryota; kingdom Metazoa; phylum Chordata; order Ceratodontiformes; family Protopteridae; genus Protopterus; species Protopterus annectens. The sequence goes on along the minus strand of NC_056744.1, from coordinate 1,681,004,975 downwards.
AAAACATAAAACTGCAGTTCCTAGAGAGGAGTTGTAACGTCTGTGCACTGGTGAGCAATCAAGGAGCCTCAGTCCTCACCACTAACACCAGTGAGTGGGGGTCCGTATTGCAAAAGGATAATAAGTATGCACACAGTAAAGTACAATTTCCCTTAAGAGCACACAGAGATCACAGTCAGTCTGGGGCTGGTGTCTCCCTTTCTCTCCAGGTCCACAATAAGACTCTCCACTGGCACAGCTATAGGGTCCAGATCTTAGCCTAGTGGGCAAGCTAAAACCTCCAGCACCCTCTCTGTCCAACAAGTGCTTCATGTCCCTGCCCAAGTAGCTGACACACACACACACATGCACACACACACACACACACACACACACACACACACACACACACACACACACACACACACACTTTGAGATGAGTTTATACAACCACACATACACTCCTGGGGAAGGCTGGCACAGGTTCTCCAGCTGTGCCCCTTTTCTGCCCAGTCTAAAAGGTATTACCAGCTGCCACCACCCACTAATATTTATCAGCTATGCAAAGGCCCTTAAAAAGATGTCCAATTATTACTGTGCAATATTATTATCCAAATGGTAAGTGTGACCTAACAGTCAAGACTTATTTGAAGTGACTTGGTACACCATCACTATATACATGCAATGTACTCTTAGAGCTTACATTATCTCTGCACAAAACAGCCACAGTTGAAAGGTTTAAAAATATTTAATAATAAAAAAATAAAAACACAAGACAATACTTCGTACTACACAGTGCAAGTCAAGAGTTCAGGGATCACAGAGAAATACTTTAAATAATACCATAGAAAAGTTCTGACATCACAGAAAAACAAACTAGTCTAATCTTCCTATTTCCTAGTTATATCTAAGAGAAAACACAATTCTAAATAACTTACATATAGAGCAAAGCAATGCTGGTAATGTTGGATGTTCTCAAGACAGAATGCTCTGAGGTCTCTGATTCTCTCTCTCCTTAAATTCACAACCCAGAGCTGCTTCACATGACATCATTCTTCACACTTCTCTGGTTGCTCCCAGGCTAACATAAACTACATTTACATTCTTTACACCTGGTCAGAAACCAGAGCAATAAAGGACATTTATACATGCAAATTCTAGCCATTAACTCTGGTCTTAAAACAATAGGCAGGATGCCTCCCTCTAGACATATCGGCTCTGAATTTTGACATCAAACAATTGACTTATCAGCTTTGTTACAACAGAGTGCACGGTAGTTACATTTTTGCAGTTCAATATCCAATGCAGTCTTTCTACATTTAAATGAACAAGCCTGTGGCTTACATTAATATTTACAAATGACAGAATTATCTACAAAATTCTGTCTGGCTAGGCTGGCAGCCTTCACCTATCTTCACAGGAGTTACTCTCAGGAACTAATACACAAACAATTATAATTTTAATGAGTGAATATTATGATTGAAGGAAATGTAAAACTATATTTTGTGATCATTTATCCAGACAAAGATTTGGATATGGTTTCAGTATCAATACACAAGTTTAGAAAGGGAAGACAGCAGCACCAAAAGGGTTTGAGTAAGGAAACAGAAATGGTTAGTTAGATATCATACCATCATGCTAAACGTCAAGATATAGGTTCATAGGTTCATAGGAGGTTACTAGGCTAGCGGCCCTAGAGCCTTTACAAACCTAGCCATGTTAATATTGGTGTATAATTAAAAACAGCTGGCCTATTTTGGAATCTGTGAGTAGCATTTCTGAATTAGCACTAGACTGAGGTTACATATTGAAAAAAATTATAATCTTAAGGAAATTTTAACTCTTCATTTATTCAGTTTCTTAATTCAGTCAGTCAAGGAATTAGTACTATATTTAGAAATGGAAACTTCAGGTGAATGAAATGTAGCATCTGCCAGTATATTAACAGGATGGACAAATTTGTCCATCTCAACACAGGATGAGGCGTTAATATTTAGCATAGAAAGTGTGGGACTAGTTGGACGGTTTACATATCCTCTTGTGATGGTAAACTTTTTACTTTGGCAAAATGGAAAGGTACTTACGTATTGGAATAATAGCTCTGAGACAAGTATGGGAGACAGTCTTATTTTCATATCAAGACGCAGTACTGAGGCAGGCCATGAATGCCAGTTTCATCTTCATATCATACAAGTGACAGGAAGAAAAAGTCTTGGATATGATTTTTCAAGTTAGTTAATGATGGTAGAGGTTTGGAGTTTAAGTGTGGCTTAAAAAAGTTCCTAAGAAAACAGCAGATGTGGTCTTAAGTTATGTTAAAGGAAACAAATGAAAATTTATATTGCATTTCATTATATTATCATTATAACACTCAAGATCCACGGTGGTGGTGTTGCGGTAGCGTTGCCGCCTCAGAGTAAGACGTTGCCCTGTTCGATTCTCAGTTAGAGCGTCTTCTGTGTGGAGACATGCGTGAATGGGCGTACCTTCATTGAAGGTTGTGCATCAGGGCTGGCAACTCGGCATGTAAAAATCTACTGCCAATCATTAGCGGACTGGAGTTTCACTGTGGTGACCCCTAACCGGGAAAAGCCGAAAGACACAACAACAAAAAATCATTATAACACTCTAGATTTATTGAGATTTTTATTGGACAAGATCTACTAAAAGAATATTTATTATCTGACCGCAGAGGTATTTAAATAAGTATATTACCAATGACTGTGATAATAATAATACCAAAAATCAAACTACAACATCACCTGCACTCAAATTGTTGGCAAAAGTCCGCTGACTACACATTCAGTCAAACATGCAGGAAGCTTGCATGAAAAGCTTTTCTTACAGGGGGAAAAGCCCGCTGTACAACATAGCCCTGCTATGTATATAACAACTATAAAGTCAAACAATAGTGGGGAAAGGAGAAAATTCCCTCAACCCGACTATCATACGTTCCTGCACTTGGTCCATTCCTGCAGGGTTAATGAACTGTGAATCAATTAAAAAATGAAACTGATTTACAAGTCAACAAAAGAAACAAATGATGATTTCTAAGCCAAACAGATTCAGACGAGATATTAAACCAAGGTGCTATCTCTACATAAATAGGCATGGTATGAATGTATTGGTCTTTTTATTGCTCTGAATTGATGGGGGTGTTTGTCTGAAAGCTTGTTAGTTTTATTATTTTATAAGGAATTGTTAAAGCTTAAATATTTTACAATTTTGGTGTAGCATGCTTTTGTTTTCATGCATTTTAATTTATTTTAAGATTTTTTTGCACACAAGTTGGACATTAACCATCGTTATTTGTATAGACTTTATTAATCACCTCTGTAGGGTTACTATAGAACAACAAATTATATAGTTTCACATGGAAAAATATAGGCATTAAATGTGACATACAATACAGGGCTTAAATAAGGCATATGTATGCATGGTATAGAAATATATACCGCAGAGTAATCATTTTCATGCAAGATAAAAGGAATTAAACACGGCATGTACAAAATAATTTCTGCCAAACCATGTCATATAAGGTTATATATGTGAGGAAGACAAATATCATGGTTAGTGGGGACCAGACAGACAAATGAATTCTACATCAGATATCACTTAGTGTTTCAATGGTGTACACACACACACACACACACACACACACACACACACACACACACACACACACACACACACACACACACACTGAAGCATTGCATTTCTGGGTCTCTCTTGAATGGAAAATTGCAGTGAGAGCAACAGAAAAAGAATCTCTCTACATGGCTATTGATTTTCAGGAATGTCCCATATTTTTACTCAACATTTTAGTTTATCCAACATGGAATTTGTGATTTTATAAAAGATAATTGTAGTCAATAAAAATTTTACATATTATAGCTACACGCATTTTTTTAGAAAATTTATGTTAACAGAAATCCCTCTTAATCTATCCATTTTAAAGCATGTAATCCTACTTTTTAAAAGTGTCCCTTATTTTAGACATTTTATCCCTGCCTGTTTTACTTTGTCCATCTTTCCTGGTGTAAGACTAAATGTCATGATATGGAGCCACTTGTCTTGATTTACATTTTTATTTCTGTAAAATATACAAGACTAAAACTATATATATATATATATATATATATATATATATATATTATCTACTAAACTTTCCACCTTAATTTCTTTCCAGATATAAAACAACAACTGAGTCACAAAATGAACTATAGGTTATATAATACAGATTCAGCCTTCATCTATATATCGGTATCATCCTTCACCAATTGCAAAGCAAATTCACTCTTACTTTGCTGACTTATTTCCTTTCTTGCTTCATATCCTGTCCCACATAATGCTACTATTTTCTCTGCTATACTATTGCAGTGCTTTAGGTCCAAGAACCCTCACATACTTTTGCTTGCAGAATGTTCTGACTTACAAATAGTTTCCTCTTGTTTTGTATCTGCGTCTATCATATTGAATTCTTTTCTGCTACATTTCTTAAACCCCTGTCCTTAATAACATGTTCTCCAGTTTAACGTCCTTTGTTTGTTTCACTCCTTAATTTCCAAAGCAGACAGTTAGAGTGTCACTCTAAAACCCTAATTCCATTATTTAATATAGAATAGCTTAATTTAGAAACCATTCTTATTTTGGTTTCCTTCAATAGAAATAGAAATATCACTTTTTAAAGTGTTATATTACAGTGGCACTTACGCATTTTGGATTCTCAAACAGCCCTCACAGAACTATAAGCTGTATATTGGAAGAAAAATTATGTTTATTAATAAAAAGTTTGAAATATGTTTTAATACTGGTAAACTATTTCTATTTCTTAAAGTAACAGCCAACCTGTTCTATAATCTTACCAATCTGCTATGTAAAATGGATGTTTAGATAAATAACCAGTATTTCTATTGGTGAAATGATAGGACTTAATTTCAAACTAATACAAGGCTTGCTGTTCAATATTATAAAATAGCATGCATAAGGATCAAGTATTCTTTTAATAACGTATGTGTAGATGTTTAAGGTTTTCATTCTAGCTCTATAATGTAACTTAGTTTATATATTCTGATGAATATGCACATGGCCAGTAATGAGTAGAATATTAGTTATGTACATAACTAGTATTATAGTCAAGCATTAGTCTTAGATTGAAGTAAACAGTGCTAAAATGCCTATGTAGGTTTTCTATCAATGCCCCTAAAAGCTAACTCACTGTAAGAGAACATGTTCTCCATATTGCCTGGATATTGTGAAAAGATAGCTCTCTTATAATTATTGTGTTCATACGTCCTTGTAAACATCACCACGTCTTGTTATTTAATTTGATAAGATTGAAGGATAACATCTGTTTTGCTGGCCAGAATTAAATGTTACAAATTTGCTTATAGTAAACTGGATCCTAATTAGAAATCCTCATTTTTTAAATGACCATCATATTTTTGGAAGGTAAAGGCACATTTCACATTGCTGATTAAGCCCATCTTGCACCCATCTGCAAACTTTTCTAACCAAACATTGTTTGAGACATGTAACATTCACAAAAAAGGTCTAGCTCAGAAACCCGTGAAATACAACTTAGTATTATAGACTGTCAAAATGATTTAACACAAATATTTACTAAAAACAACATCTGAATTAAACACAACAGTTTAAGACATTACTGAATTCAATATGAAATTTCAGTAGCCATTTATAGGAAACAGAGTCAACAACCTTTGATCAAAGTACTGCAGAACAGCTACTGCTAATTCAAGACCTGAGGCTTTAAAAGCATTGCCATATATAGTGTAACTAAATTAGTCAAACATATTTACTTAAAACTATATTGGTTAGCATCATGGTTGCCAAGCTCCCGCTGAAGAGATTTCCTGATGTGTGGTGTCAAACTAATTGGCCTAAAATGTTCAACTTATGACAGATTCTCAGATTTCAAATATAGGCAGAATTTTTGTATGCCCTTTTAACAGTAATCTGAAGAGGTCCTAAAGATTTCATTGTGTTTTTAGAAGACATCCAGCAACATTGCCAGGCTTCAGAAAGCAGTTTTTCTTTATCATATTTAATATATGCTGTACCATGTTGTCTGATATTAGTGGGTAAACATCATCCACTGGATTACATTCTTTTTGATACCAGTTGTTTGCTTACTGAAAAAGCTGCCAAAATGTATTTATTTATGTTTTGTTAACAGGTTAATCTACTGGTCAAAGCTTATTTTTGAAGGGGAGCTATAGAGAAAAAGCCCAGACAACAGATAAAAATGTAGCTATACAAAAATAAAACAGTATTGAGAAGTAATGCAAATAAATGTATGTATTGTACCATTATGCAGATAAGATAGTAAGGTAGTTCATATAAAATATAATGTAGTACAAAAATACACTGTTATAGAACACTGACAGGCATACTGATACCATGCAATACAGATACTGTCAATCTTGTGAAAACGTTTGTTTTTGACTGACTCACATACATTTTTCATAAAAATAAAGAAGCATAAGGTGGTTTGAGTGAAAATTAAGAACTCTAAGCTATACTACTAGGAATAGTTAAAATGATAAGCAGAATACTATTAGACACTCAAGCAATTAGCAAAGATGTCAGATAAGGAAAATATAGAAACTATAGATCAGGAGAAAGATATGTTTGGCAGCATTGGTGGCTCATTGGTAAGATCACTGCCTTAGGGACTAGGGTTCAATCCTGCCTTCCAGTTATGGTCTGTGTGGAGTTTGCATGCTCTCCCTATTTTTGAATGTGTTTTCTCTGGGCACTCCATTTTCCACTAATGAAAAACATGCTGGTTAATTGGATACTCTAAACTCTACTTATGAATTGCATTTACCCCCAACCTTGTGACATGGATCATAGATAAAATAGAGCTGAGGACCATTTCACCTACCTGATTAACAAATGAATAAATTAAAAAGATAAGGAGAAGAAGAATTAGCAGGATTAGAAGGATGCTGGGCATACAAGAGAAATGATAAGAAGTGGCAGGATCGTAGGGATGATAGACTCATATATGCAAAATATATCTTAGACTGTAAAATTGTTAAAAACAATTGACTAGATTTAAATGATGATGGACATGTATGAGACATTATAAGGACTGAAAAGACTGTAGAGATAATGGACATGTAGGAGAAGTTTAGAAGATTAGAACAAAAAGAGAGGGACAAAATTCAGTACATAGAAAGATAAATTATTTTTGAGTAGAATGTCATCTGAGGTTATTTAACAAATAATTACTGGTTTACTTGATTCCATTAGTTCATTAATGCTACAGAGGTATCCTTCTGAAACAGTCAAATAAGAAAAGAAAGCTTTTCTACTAATGTTGCTATAAAGCTAATGAGTTTTCATGACTTCTGTTTGATCTTCTAATTTCCTTATTCAGAGTTTTGCTAATTTTTTTGACATGGATCCTGTTCAGCTATGGAGAACATTTAGAAAATATTTGTAATCTGTTTTTTTTTTTTTATTGAGTTTGGATATTCTTGTGGTCCACCATATGGGACATTTAACCTTCCTAGCTGTTTATGTCTTTTGGTGTTCGCTGCTGTGGGCTTTCGTCATTCTGATGGTGACCCGTCCAGACACATGCAACAACTAGAATGCCCAAAAAGACACCTTACTAAAAGGATAAAAGGTCTAAGCAACATGTGCTACATGGGCTGACTCAAAGCCCTGTCAAAATAATCAGTATCCTACAGACTGCTAAGAGGTAACCTGTGTCTGTCATACAAGGCATCTTCCAAACCAATACTGATGGATTTGCAGCACATCAGCAAACCAAATGGCACTAGAAACATTTGGTCTAGAGATCTAAAAACCTGTTCTGCAACATCAACAGAATGGTTTGGAGGGACAGCTGTATCTTACAGAGGATACAACTGCTCTAGAACAGACTACCCAGCCACGTAAAACAAAGTTTATCCTTGTCCATATTCAAGCACAACTTGGATATATGATGGGAAACACAAAATTTATCCTAGCACTGCCCCCTGTACTTCTAATGGCAAAGGCAGCTCCTAAATGCTTTTTCCCAATGCATGGGTCCCATCAAATATTCTATGGTATGATGCCGTTACTATATAATTATCAGCCATGGGATGGATAAAGCCAATATTTAATTAAATGGGATAGGTTAATCCAAGCACATAAAGAGAAACTGACCAGGCTTAAAATGACCCACAAGGGCAGCTAGCCTAGTATTTACCTTTGAACTTAAGAACCTGTAAAAGAACAGGCAGTTATATAGCACCATTAATCATCATCATCTTTCGGCTGTTCCCATTAGGGGTCACCACAGTGGACCATCTGTTTTCATTTCTTCATGCCCTCTGCATCTTGCTCTGTCACACCAACCACCTGCATGTCCTCTCTCATCACATCCATAAACCTTATCTTAGGCCTTCCTCTCTTCCTGTTACCTGGTAGCTTCATCCTTAGCATATTTTCCCAATATACTCAGCATCCCTCCTCAGCACATGTCCAAACCAACGTAATCTTGCCTCTCTGGCTTTGTCACCAAACCTTCCAACCTGGGCTGACCCTCTAATATACATATTCCTAATCCTGTCCACCCTCGTCACACCCAGTGCAAATCTTAGCATCTTTAACTCTGCCACATCCAGCTCTAACTCCTGCCTTTTTGTCAATGCCACTGTCTCCAACCCATATAACATAGCTGGTCTCACTACCCTCTTGTAGACCTTCCCTTTCACTCTTACTGGTACTCATTTGTCACAAATCATTCCTGACACTCTTCTCCACCAACTCCATCCTGCCATACTCTCTTCTTCACCTCTCTTCCACATTCACCATTACTCTGAACTACTGATCCCAAGTATTTAAACTCATCCACCTTCGCCACTTCTACTCCTTGCATCCTCACCATTCCTCTATCCTCCCTCTCATTCACACACATATATTCTGTCTTAGTCCTGCTGACCTTCATTCCTCTTCTCTCAAGAGCATATCTCCATCTCTTCAGGGTCTCCTCCACCTGTTCCCTACTCTCACTACAGATCACAATGTCATCTGCAAACATCATAGTCCATGGAAACTCCTGTCTGATCTCGTCTGTCAACCTGTCCATCACCATTGCAAATGAGAAAGGGCTCAGAGCTGATCCTTGATGTAATCCCACCTCCACCTTAAGTGCATCCGTCACTCCCACTGCAGACCTCACCACTGTCACACTACCCTTTTACATATCCTGTACCACTCTTACATACTTCTCTGAAACTCCCGACTTCCTTATTCAATACTACAACTCCTCTCTAGGCACCCTGTCATATGCTTTCTCTAAGTCTACAAAAACACAATGCAACTCCTTCTGACCTCTGTACTTCTCCATCAACACTCTCAGAGCAAACATCGCATCTGTAGTGCTCTTTCCTGGCATGAAACCATACTGCTGATCACTAATCATCACGTCCCCTTTTAACCTAGCTTCCACTACTCTTTCCCATAACTTCATGCTGTGACTGATCAATTTAATCCCTCTGTAGTTACTACAGCTCTGCACATCACCCTTATTCTTAAAAATCGGTACCAAAACATTTTTCTCCATTCATCAGGCATCCTCTCACTTTCCAAGATTTCATTAAACAATCTGGTTAAAAACTCCACTGCCATTTCACCTAAACACCTCCATGCTTCCACAGATATGTCATCTGGACCAACAGCCTTTCCATTCTTCATCCTCTTCATAGGTATCCTTACTTTCTCCTTGCTAATCCATCGCACTTCATGATTCACTATCCCCACATCATCCAACCTTCTCTCTCTCTCTCATTCTCTTCATTCATCAACCCCTCAAAGTACTCTTTCCATCTGCTCAACACACTCTCTTCGCTTGTGAGTATGTTTCCCTCATTATCTTTTATCACCTTTACCTGCTGCACATCTTTCCTAGCTTGGTCCTTCTGTCTAGCCAATCGGTACAGGTCCTTTTCTCCCTCTTTAGTGTCCAATGTTTCATACAACTCTTCATATGCCTTATCCTTAGCCTTCACCAGCTCTCTTTGCCATGCACCTCATCTCCTTATACTCCTGTCTACTTTCTTCATCTCTCTGACAATCCTACTTCTTCTTTGCCAACCTCTTTCTCTGTATACTCTCCTGTACTTCCTCATTCCACTACCATGTCTCCTTGCCATCCTTCCTCTGTCCAGATGTTATACCAAGCACCTTTCTAGCTGTCTCCTTGCTAGCTCTGCTGTTTTTACCCAGATAATATCATAAAATTTGAAACTGGAATCTTCATATGGCAATACTTCAAACAATTTGCCTCGACCATAACTTTGTTAAATCCTTATTAACTTTTTTATAATTTGCTTTAAAGAAATTCTGGCCAAAAAGTTTGTATATACTTTTTCTAGCATTCAAATAAAGGTATGTTTTGACATTATTGTTGTCTGAATACACCAAAGGTTCACAACTGTTGACTTTTTTTCTGATGTGATTATGTTGTTGCCCCTTTCTATTTTAAATGGTGCTGCTTTTTGGCTACGGAACCACAAGAGTATTTTGAATATTCTCCCTGCATGCATAAAAATAACCCCTAATGTCTCGCCTGGACTTACAGCTAAGGTATATCTTTACAATTCTACACTCTCAGCCTTATTCAATATCTCTCATAACCTGAGCACACTCAGTCTCTCATATACCTCTCATAACCCAAGCGCCCTTATTGTCCATTATACCTATCATTACCCGAGCACACTCATCGTCTTGTATACGTCTCATAAGCTGAGTGCACTCATCTTCTCATACACCTCTCATAACATGAGTGTACTCACAGTCTCGTATACCTCTCATAACCCAAGTACACTCATCTTCTTGTACACCTCTCATAACCTGAGTGTACTCATATTCTCATATACCTCTCAAAACCCAAGCGTACTCATCGTCTCGTAGACCTCTTTTAAGCAGAGTGCATTCATGTTCTTGTACACCTCTCATAACCCAAGTGCACTCATAGTCTTGTACACCTCTCATAACTTGAGCACACTTATCATCTCATACACCGCTCATGACCCGAGTGCACTCATCTTCTCGTATACCTCTCATAACCTGAGTGCACTCATTGTCTCATACACCTCTCAAAACCTGAGCGCACTCATCATCTTGTACATCTCTCATAACCCGAGTGCACTCATCAGGTACATCTCTAATAAGCAGAGTGAACTCATCGTCTCTTATACCTCTTATAACCCAAGCACACTTATCGTCTCATATACCTCTCATAACCTGAGCGCACTCATCAGGTACATCTCTAATAAGCAGAGTGAACTCATTGTCTCTTTTACCTCTCATAACCCAAGCACACTTATCGTCTCGTATACCTCTCATAACCCGAGCACACTCATCATCTTGTACTGACCACAGACATTTCCCTCCCTAGATTTCTTCTACAGTTTCCTACCTTTTTCTTCTTTGATTCCCTCATCCTGGAAACAAATCACATGTTGTCCTGCTACTTTAAGTGCTTGAATGACAAGCTTCTTTTTAGCACTTCATACTGTTTACATTTATGAAGAACATTCCCTACTTGTTCCTCTTCAGCTTGAGTCATTCTTTTATCCTTTTAATATTTCGATTGTCATTCTTCATTTCTCCTTTTCTCCTTCTCCATATAAAGTATCTTGCACATTTTCCTATTGTAGCATTTCATAGATGTTCTGTGGCTGGCTATTTGTTGTTCAGTTTGCTCTCCTGTCATTAGCTTTTCTACAACCTTTTTTATCTGATTGTCATTCTCTTCTCATAGTGTTTCATTTTTTAACTCCTGTATTCCTTTCTTTGGTTTCATCTCATTTTAGTCTGGTCAAAAATGTGTCTTTGCTCCACATCTTACATTATTTTACCTTTGTCCTTTTTCCTCACATATACTACATCCTTCTACAAAGCATTCCTACTAAACAATTTTCATTTTCACATCATGTAATACTTTTATAGTTGTACAAAAGATGTTATATCACCCTGTTCCACTTCTACTCATAACAGGTTTTGCAAATGTTATCATGTTTAATAATCTGCCTTCAGTATGAACTTTGTTTCTTCACCCTCATACCCACAGTTCTATCCTGTCTTTCATATTTCAAAAAATACGTGTCACAATTCTTTTTAAATAGTTTAAAAATACCTTGTTTCCACTGCTTTATATATTTAAATAAAATAACCAATATAAAACATAAAATGATGTCACTGTTAAGTCTAATTTCTGTCAACAGATTCATGACCCATTACAATTCATCCTTGTTCTAAGAATTAATATATATCATTATTTCCACTCCAATGTTTACTTAAGTTCTTATGCTCTCATTTTTATATTCAAGTGGTGAGGAAACTCACATCAAATGTTTCTCTAGGTGTGGTACTTTGTCCACACTAAATGGTAATTCATAATCTTAACAAGTTTCTTCTTGGGCCATACCTTTCCCTTACCTCAGTTATTTCAGCTCTCCCCATAATTTACTCACATGTTTTATACTGTACCATCTCCTCATGCATTTTCTGTCTGAAAACTCTCCTCTTGTTTATTGCATTTGCTTCTGCTTTGTGCTAACAGCCCTCTTCATGTGCATGGTCACATTACTCTCCATCACTTCTGCTGCTACTCCGCCCATCAAAATGGAACTCAGCTCCTCATTAGACTTTATTTATGAGTCTGATATTTTCACTTGGTCAAACATCTGCTTCAGTGATAAATGTACATTATTCACATTATGCATTTCTGTACTTACTCTTTCATGCCCTCCATCTACTCTTTCTCTGTGATTTTTTTCTCAGCACTGAGTGTCCATTCCAGCACATTCTAATGGCAGACAAGGGGACTTTCCTTAATGTCTTGGTCAAATTGTCCTTAGTCTATATAAGTTTCACCTTGTGTCTCCATTGAAAACAGGTCATTAACCCAGATGGACTAATATAATCTGTAAGATGTAAATAATAAATTAAAAACTGTTTAATTTTTTTCTCTGTAAAATCACCTCCCAAGCATGACATAACATTTTTCCTAACTTTTGTGATGGATATTCTTTTTCTTCATTTATGCTCTCAATTGACCCTGATTTTACAGAATGTCTCTGATCATATCTCATATTTTTGCCCCATCCCTCATATTTTTTTTCTGGTATATTGCTGAAGTTTTCAGTCAGCCATAATACCACACATTAAAATTTCAAATTCCTTAGTGCACATTTGAGTTTCGATTTCGATTTCCAAGGTGGTGGCTGACTGAGAAGCACACTGACTGAGCCCTGCCCATTTAAAAACTGAGAAAGTGTTAAAAGAGCTGGTAAAAGTTATATATGTTTTAGAGAAATTCAGTTATCGCTTAGCATGTACACTGAATGTTATCAAAGAAAAAATCTGGGAAAAAATTTAAAAAGTCAACTAGATAAATAGAAGAAAAAGTTCTGGATAAGAAGAATCTCAAAGCTGATCAGTAGGAAACAGGTTAAAGAGCAACACCAATATAATACGTGATTTCAGCAAGTTAGAAGAAAAAAAGAGCAGATGCACTTAGAAGTGTTTAAAATAAGTGGGACTTTTGAAGACTATATAAGAACAAATGAAAACTGTTGGAAAAAAACAACATTATTAAATAATCATTCTGACAAACTTCTAAGTTTCTAAGTTTGAAGAAGTCAGAAACAGAAATGAAGGAAAGAATGACAGAGACTGAAGCATCCAATGAAGAAATTGTTCAAAAAATGATAGATCTGGAAGATAAACCACAAAGAGAAAAACTGATGTTCTCCGCAGTACAATAGAAGTTGGTGGGTGTGGACTGCATTAGCTTCATGAATACACAAATAAGTACCTGAACTGGTGTTACAAAGAAGGATTTGTTGATTGAGAGGGTGCATTGCATTTATGCTCCTAATTTAGCCTCCAGAAAAAAGTTGAGACACAGATTGGTTAAAATATAGCTGTATCAGTAAAAGAAGATGCTTCTGGCAAAACTATAGCAAAAAGGAAAGGTACTGATTATTGGTGATGCCAGGGTATTTGTTTAAAATTATGACTCACTTTATACTAGACAAAAAAGGAGTAAGCTTATTCCTGTCATTAAGATTTGTTTTGAGGTTGTGATGACATTCAAACTGCTATGCCCAGTAGTCTTTAGAATATTTTCCAGGTGGGCAAAACTGTATATTGAGGCAGATTTGGTTTTGGTGCAGAAAAAAAAAGTTCTGTCAACTGAACTCCAGTCAGTAACGTAAAGAGGACACTGTGCCAATGAAACAACTTCCTTTGTTCCAAAGGAAAATGCTTGAGAAACAGAGAGAAGTCCAGGAGTGGACCATAAGAATTAGAAGAAGCTTGGATTTGAATCAGACGCCAGTGATACAAGAGGATGAGGAACAGGAGGAAGACCAACAGTTAGGTGAACTTACTGAGCAGTGGCAGAAACTGAAAATATTAGTTGCAACTTTATTAGTCTCAATGCAGGTTGCTCAAACTAGTGGGGTAGCTGAAATACTAGATTCTCATTTTGTGCCAGTCAGGAAAAAACTGGGATTTGAATTGGATGCTGGTATGATGAGAGACTAAGGACTTTGTAGCAAAGAAGCACTTGGACAATACTCATGTGTTTAGGAAAATGGTGGTTAAATAGATGTTTTTCTGACAGTTAATTCCATAGCATAAAAAATTACCACAAAGATTTAGGCAACAGAAAGTGGAAAATGCTGCGATAAAACTTAGAGTCGCTGTGATAAGAAGGTTAATTGGAATCCTGAAGAGATAATGGAGATATTTAGCTAATTTTATGAAAATGCATATAGAGTGGAGGAGTGGGAAAATCAGGGGTAGAAACATCTGGAAGCGTTTTTGGAAGCATTAGATATTCTAAAGGTTTGTTAATTGGAAGTTCAACAATTAACAGGTGCAGTAAATAAAACAATTTGCAACATCCTCTTATATCAAGCCATATATACTTTCAAATTCCACTGACCTTTTTTGATTTCTCTCATAACTTCAGTTTGTTCTCAGCTCTCTTTTTCTATGAAGAACCATTATTCTATAAACAATGCATTTCCAAACAAGTCTAACTGTTTTAACAATAACATTTGGCAATAATTTTACTTCATTATTTATTCATTTTAACACAGTATACCCATTGGACTATATTAACTCATATTGTAAAGGTGTTCATTTTCTCTGTTGCATTGTTATTTAATGCCTACCTGTAACTTCTATGTTTTTCTGTCTTGTGAGCCATTGAAAAAGGAACTGTTAACTACCTCAGCCAGCCAATATTGGTCAACAAATACAATAAATAAATAAACTTAAAAATAATGTATAACCAAGGAACAGGGGAATCTCCAGGAATGGATGGAATTTGCATAGAAATTTGAAAATTAGGATGAAGAAGACTGTTGAATATTTGGAAGATATTGTTTAATAATGTTTTGGGGGGATTTCTACATCATGGAATAAGGCAGTGGTGATAGTACTACCAAAGGTGTGAGAGGATCCTTGCCTCATAGGTTCATAGGTTCATAGGTAGGTACTAGGCTATCTGCCCGAAGGCATTTATAAGCCTAGCCGGAATGTGTTGGCTTTAGAGTAGTTCTCTGTGCCTCTGTCCAGCAGAGCCATTGAAGTGATCCCTGGGGTAAAATTTCTGTTTCCCATCCACTCGTCAAGGTTTCTCTTGAAGAGGGTTAGTGAGGAGCTCTGCCTAATGTAGATTGGAATCTTGATCCAGAGCATGGGAAGTCTCTGGGACAGGAATCTATCCCTCCAGCACGTCCTATTTATTGTTGTGGTGAGGTTTAGATCCCTGGAGCATGTGGCTCAAGGGGATATGGTTTTCTTTAGGTGGAGCATGTCCTTCAATTCTGGGTTGGACATGGCCTTGTATGTCAGGCAGAGATCACCTCTGAGTAGGCGGTATGCAACCATGTACAGCTGGAGTTTCTTCAGTCGAGCTGCATAGGGCATCTGCTTGAGGCCAGTGATCCTCTTGGTGTGAGGTACTTCTGTGGTCTTTCCAGTTGTTGCAGGTGTCTTGTAAGGTACATCCCAAATGGGGCATTGTACTCTATGATAGGTCTGATGAGTGATGCATAGAGGGGCCCAATGATCTCTTTCTATCTGGATGCAAACCCTTTTGTGATTAGGTGGGCCACATAGACGGATTTTCTAACCACTTTAGCAATGTGATTATCAAAGGAGAGGTTACTATCTACTTGGATCCCCAGATCCCTTATTACATCTTCTACCACCTACATGGTAGTTTGTGGGTACTTTGTTTTTTCCAAAGGGGATGACTATGCACTTTTTGGAATTTAGCTTGAGGCCCATGGTTTTGACACCAGGTATCTGTCTCAGTGAGACCCTTTTGGAGGATGTCTGTGTCAGCCAGAGAGTCAATTATAGCCCATAGTTTGCAGTCATCTGCAAACTTGGTCAGCCATAGTCATAGTTTCATAGTATAGTACAAGGCTATCTGCCCTGGGGCATTTGTAAGCCTAGCCATAGTGATGTGGCTTTTGCCACCCCATGAAATGGTACAAAAAATGTACAGAATAAATTTAGAATACTGTGCCTCTGTCTAGTAGTGACAATGAATGTCCCATATATAATAGAATTAGTTTACTGTGCCCCTGTCTAGCAGTGACACAGATGTGACTGGGTAACTTTACGATCTCCCATCCACTCATCAAGATTTCTCTTGAAGAGAGTCAGTGAGGGGCTCTGCCTAATACGAACTGGGATCTTGTTCCAAAGCATGGGAAGCCTCTGGGTTATGAATGTATCCCTAAATCATAGAGATTGATTTTGATTCTAAATCATGACTCCAAAGTGTTTATGTCTATATTAGCTAAGAAAATGGCAAAATGTTACCAAAGCTGATAGAAGGGATCAGTGTAGTTTTGTGTATTGGGAGACAACAATTTTATAACATTAATAGAATGACATTGATGCAGAGGGAATTGGAATATATGTATATATATATATATATATATATATATATATATATATATGGGTCTACTTGATATGATCGACATTTCACAATGTCAAAATCCATATGGCTGAGACCATATGATCGACATTTGAAATGTCAAACATACAAGCAGACAAAAAAAAAAAAACGTACTTTAACAATGCTCCGCCCCCACACCCCCGTAACTTTAATATACCAACTCTGAGATTGCACTACAGTGCGGAAATGGAAATCTTTCCATTCCGCACTGTACAGAGATGCCGGTTCCCCATAGTTGACATTTCAAATGTCGATCATATGGTCTCGGCCAAACGAATGTCGACATTTTGAAATGTCGACCATGTAAATGGGACCCATAAATATATATATATATATATATATATATATATATATATATATATATATATACACATATATATACATATATATATATATATATATATATACACATATATATATATATATATATATATATATATATATATAAACTCCATTACTGTTGATGTGTTTGGATGCAGAAAAATGACTTGTTAAGATTTGTGAATTCATGAATAAAGAAATGTTGACATTTGCATTCCCAATGATATAACAGAATAAATAAGAAGAATATATAATGGAGCAGAGAAAAAAATAAAGGTTGGAGGAGTCCTTTCTGGCAACTTGAGTTTGAAAAGAGGTACCAGGCACAGAGCCAGATCCAGCACAAGGCAACCTAAGCAGTTGCCTAAGGCCCGGTGGCTGGGGGGGGGGGGGCTACTGGCCAGGGGGCATCTGAATTTCTTTTTTCATTAATTACTAAAAGAAAAATTAAAAATGTATTCTTCTTTAAATATCAGTTTCTTCTTCTTTAAGAACACAAAAATGCACAGCAACATAGTTCTACATTCTCCGCTGACAAATACCATTTATATTCATTGCAACAGAATTTGAACTGTTGAGTGTGTTTGGAATTTGAACTGTCCCTCCATTCCCATGAACTTCAGAATTTGAACTCTCTATCCAGAACTGCTCTGTGTGTGTGTGTGTGTGTGTGTGTGTGAGTGTGTGTGTGAGTGTGTGTGTGTGTGTGTGTGTGTGTGTGTGTGTGAGGCGTGTGTGAGTGCGTGTGTGTGTGTGAGTGCGTGTGTGTGTGTGTGTGTGTGTGTGTGTGTGTGTGTGTGTGTGTGTGTGTGTGTGTGTGTGTGTGTGTGTGTGATGCCCTAACTTAATCAGGCTCAATCACTGTACCTTGTTCACAGGGGACAAGAGCCTGAATCCTCTATACCAACTACCAGACTACTCAAGGAATTGTGAGTTTGAGTCTCAGTGAAGTTTCAAGGAATTGTGAGTCAGTGCATTTTCAAGGAATTGTGACTTTCAGTGCATTTTCAAGGAATTGTGAATTTCAGTGGAAGAGGATTTTACTGTTGCTTACACAAAATCTGTTTTCAATGTACAGCTGTTTTGTTTAACAAATGACAGTCAGTGCTTGTGCTATAAAATTTGAAAGTTGTGTTAGTAGCACAACAGGTACCATACTTGCCTTTGCTACAATGTAGATGGATTGCTAATATCATGGTGCATTTTTTCATTCCTGAGTATGCCCTCCATTGGATGAGATGCCTAGTAACTGTGCTGTTGTTATAGATTTGCCATCCCAATTGCAAATTTACCAGCTTACCATTTTTTTAAATGTAACATAGGCAATTAATTATTCAAGGGCAGCTGACCCTGAATTTGTAGATGAAACCCTGAAATGTAAAGTTGCTTAACAGTAGTAACCTCTTCATTAGTTACAGATCTCTTTAATGTGGAATTATTCAGATGACTTCTGCTTCTGCAAAAGTTGTGCATATTGACTGACATTGGTGGATTGTAATGACAGAAATCGGAGTGGCCTTTTATGGTTGAAATGTTCTGAAATGGGTAGTTTTATCATTATTGGTCCATACAGTTTGCTTCATTGCTTACTGGAGAAATGTTCAAAATACAAATTTAAAACATACGAGCACGTGGTACTGTATTATATAAGGAATACAATTTAATACAATCAGGAAGATGAATCAAAGAACACATGGATGTATGTATGTGTGGTCCTAAAAATGTGTGCAAGGCTTGAAAACAGCCCAATGGTAAACTTAATCTGCCACTGGCTGGATGCATTTTCTTTGAATGTGGGTTTCAATGCCATTTCAATGAAAGTGAATTTCAAGGGCAGAGAAGTTTACTGTTCATGCTAAGTCTGTTTTCATTGTGAGATTGTACTGTTTGCTTAGAAAATGGCTATCAGCATTTGTGCTATAAAATTTGAAATAAAAGTTTTAAATTAAATACAAATATTTGTAATGATTGTAGAAGTAAATTAAAAAAATGGTATGCACACTGATAGGTTTGAGCAGTGCTTATGCTAACTGGAGAGAAATAGCCAAGTACTGGAGCACTGAAATGGCTGGGGGGGGGTGGGGTAATGTGATAGTGGAGGTGGTCCTGATCCATTACCCTGCCTAGGTCCCATTTGACCATGACTTGACCAGGTTGGGATGTTTTCTTTCCCTTCTCT
The DNA here is from genome assembly GCF_019279795.1 of Protopterus annectens. Classification (NCBI taxonomy): domain Eukaryota; kingdom Metazoa; phylum Chordata; order Ceratodontiformes; family Protopteridae; genus Protopterus; species Protopterus annectens. Next base: position 1,680,985,476 of record NC_056744.1, on the reverse strand, counting down.
TATTTACTATATACTTGGAAACGTTAGTTAAAAAAAGAAAAGAGACTCGGAAATTGAGGGATGTAATTAGTATGGTAGTCAAGGAAAACTAGCGTTGTTTGCAGATGATAGTATATTTTACTTGACAAATCCTGAATCTGATGTTAGGGTATTGTGAGATATTTTAAGAGAGTTTCAAGTAATTTCAGGGTATAAAATAAATGAAAGTAAAAACAAATGCTACAGCAATAAATTATATACCTATGCATTAATTAATTCAGCAATACCCATATTTGTAAGGACATGAAAAGAGTAAGTTTTTAGGCACATGGATTACAAAAGTTTCTGTTGTGGCATCTAAAGATATTTGGAAAGAGACCAAACAGAAAACTATTTAAAAAGTAGCAGATTGGAAACTAATGGGCATGAACATGGAGAGTAAGATACAAGCAGCGGAAATAGTTCCTGGCTACACTTGTTATCAAAAAATACTGGACCTGATCATCACCAACATGGGGACTCTATGCTCCAGACCAGAAGTATATCCCTCACTGGTAAGATCAGACCATAAACTAATCTCACTGGATATTCACATCCCGATCCCACCCCTGCCCAGAAAACCACAGTGAAAAACTTCTAAAGCAAATTTCACACTCCTCAAAACTGAGGTGGAATCCTTCAAAGCCCCGGGCCTGTGGAAAATCATTGCCCAGACCGCAGAATCCTTTATAAATGCATTCTATGAACACCTTCAGGAATGCATGGATCATGCGATCCCAAATAAAACCAAGAACCAATCCTCCAAAGGCAGATGTCCTGTCTGGTGGACCCCAGCCATAAACAAACTATACAATAGAAGGAGGAAGCTACTAAATGATAGAGCAAAATCCCAAAAAGGGAAGGCATCACTGATCAGTATTAGCAAAAAATTATGGGCACACATAACATTGTCTAAGGCCAGCTTCAAGAGAAAAATTGCACAGGACACTAAGGATAATCACAAGGCTTTCTATAGTTATGTTAGGAACCTGGGTGGTAATTCCCAGATATGCTCAGAATTAGTCCAAAATGACAAAAATACGAACCCACAGACATTGCCAACATCCTAGCTGACAGGTTCAGCAAACTTCTCCCCACCAAAGAGCAAATATCTATCCCAGCAGAGTGCTGCCCCTGACATCTCAGATGCTCAGGTAGAGCCATCTCTCCAAAGCAAAAACACAGCATCAATGGGACCAGGCGGTGTCCCAGGCTGCGTCCTACATGAACTCCAAGAAGAGCTAAACCCAAACATAAAACTACTGTTCAATCTCAGCCTTACTACAGGATATGTGCCCAAAGAGTGGCGTACAGCAACAGTGGTCCCTCTCCATAAAGGTGGTGCCTCAACGGATCCTGGAAACTATTGCCCCATAAGCCTGACTAGCTTGGTCTGCAAAGCTAAGGAAAGGATCATCATGGACCTCATAAATAAAGATATTGGGGACCTACAAACACTGGATCCTACCCAGTTTGGCTTTGTTAAGGGCAGATCCTGCCTCTTAAACCTGGTTAATTTCTTTGAAACAGTCACCAAGGCCATTGACGAGGGGAAGGTGGTCCAAACAGCCTACCTGGACCTCACAAAAGCCTTCGATACAATACCCCACTCGGGCATTATAGATAAGCTCACCAGCTTAACTATAAACCCCTATGTCACTAGTTGGATTGCAAATTGGCTCAAGGACAGAACCCACATGGTTAGAATTGCTGGAGCCATGTCAGACTCCAAACCAGTTACAAGTGGTGTCCCACAAGGCTCAGTCCTGGGACCTCTCTTGTTCGGTATATATTTCTCGGAGGTACAGGCAAACACGGAAGGACTGTGGCTGACCAAGTTCATAGATGACTGCAAACTGGGTGCCATAATCGACTCTCCAGCCGACACAAGCATCCTCCAAAAGGGCCTCATAGAAACAGACAACTGGTGCCAGAGCCATGGCCTCAAGCTAAATGCCAAAAAGTGTACAGTCATCCCCTTTGGCAAAAACAAAGTGCCCACAAATTACCACATAGGTGGTAATCCATTAAGTACAGAAGAAGTAATTAGGGACCGGGGGACCCAAGTTGATAGCAATCTCTCATTTGACAATCACGTGGCCAAAGTGGTTAGAAAAACATTTTATATAGCCCACCTAATCATGAAGGGATTCACATCTAGATCAGGGGACGTCATCGTGCCTCTTTACTCATCCCTCATCAGGCCCATAATTGAGTACAATGCCCTTCTGGGATGTACCTTACCAGACACCTGCAACAACTGGAAAGACCCCAAAAGTACCTCACCAAGAGGATCAAAGGGCTCAAACAGATGCCATATGCTGCCCGGTTAAAGAAACTCCAGCTCTACTCAGTGGCATACCGCCTGTTCAGAGGCGATCTGTGCCTGGCGTATAAAGCCATGCCCAACCTGGAATTAATGGACATGCTGCACCTCAGAAAATCCAAATCCCATCGAGCTACGGCGAGAGACTTGAACCTCAGCACTGAAATAAATAGGACATGCTGGAGGGACAGATTCATAACCCAGAGGCTCCCTTCACTCTGGAATAAAATCCCAGTCCAGGTTAGGCAGAGTCCCTCATTGACTCTCTTCAAGAGGAATCTTGATGAGTGGATGGGAGATCGTAGGTTTACCCTGGGTATCACTTCTGTGTCACTGTTAGACAGAGGCACAGTATACTAACCTCGAAAAAGGGCATAGCAAAATAAATTTAAAATGGGTGCCGAAAGCCAAACACATTCTGGCTAGGCTTATAAATGCCCTAGGGCAGATAGCCTAGTATGAACCTATGAACCTATGAACATGGATGTATGTATGTGTGGTCCTAAAAATGTGTGCAAAGAGCCTATGGCTTGAAAACAGCCCAATGGTAAACTTAATCTGCCACTGGCTGGATGCATTTTCTTTGAATGTGAGTTTCAATGCCATTTCAATGAAAGTGAATTTCAAGGGCAGAGAAGTTTACTGTTCATGCTAAGTCTGTTTTCATTGTGAGATTGTACTGTTTGCTTAGAAAATGGCTATCAGCATTTGTGCTATAAAATTTGAAATAAAAGTTTTAAATTAAATACAAATATTTGTAGTGATTGTAGAAGTAAATTAAAAAAAATTGTATGCACACTGATAGGTTTGAACAGTGCTTATGCTAACTGGAGAGAAACAGCCAAGTACTGGAGCACTGAAATGGCTGGGGGGGGGGGGGGTGTAATGTGATAGTGGAGTTGGTCCTGATCCATTACCCTGCCTAGGTCCCATTTGACCATGACTTGACCAGGTTGGGATGTTTTCTTTCCCTTCTCTTATTTACTATATACTTGGAAACGTTAGTTAAAAAAAGACTCGGAAATTGAAGGATGTAATTAGTATGGTAGTCAAGGAAAACTAGCGTTGTTTGCAGATGATAGTATATTTTACTTGACAAATCCTGAATCTGATGTTAGGATATTGTGAGATATTTTAAGAGAGTTTCAAGTAATTTCAGGGTATAAAATAAATGAAAGTAAAAACAAAGGCTACAGCAATAAATGATATACCTATGCATTAATTAATTTAGCAATACCCATATTTGTAAGGACATGAAAAGAGTAAGTTTTTAGGCACATGGATTACAAAAGTTTCTGTTGTGGCATCTAAAGCTATATGGAAAGAGACCAAACAGAAAACTATTAAAAAAGTAGCAGATTGGAAACTAATGAGCATGAACATGGAGAGTAGGATACAAGCAGCGGAAATGTTTTTAGTTCCTTTGGTCGTTGACATAGGTTAGCAATACTTTTATCAGACAGAGGAAAAGTTGTGGATCAGAAACATAAGCTGGCTCAACCAGCACCCTGTGCCGATACCATGAATGAGCACCCTAGCATCCTTGGGCCTTCAAGTGAAGAGCAAAAAAAAAAATATTACTGCATTAATCCAATTGCTACAGTGTAGTGACTGACTTATTATAGATCCACCCCCCCTCCCCAGCTCTTCCACTGAAGAGCCAAAAAAATGTTATTTTCCTTCTACTGGCACACCACCCAGGTGGTCAGATGCACAATATGCCCCCTACAAGCCACGCAAGTCCCATTTCTGGGACCTGCCCTTACCCTCCTCCATTTTATAATTAAAAAAATATTTTTCTTATGAACTTCAACAAACGGTTGCTGCAGTTTATACCCTACCTGCACTGAGCATTAGACATTCATCTTTTACTTAAAAAAAGTTGTGTTATGAACTGCAGCAAGTTGTTTGCAATAGTCTGCCTGCATGGAGTGTTACAGTGCTCAGGTTTTAGTTAAAAAGAAAAAGTGATATTTTTTTACTTTCAATCTGTAGAAAACTGCTTGTTACAAAGTAACAAGCAGCTGCTATAGTTTAGACTACACATAGAGCGCTACAGAGTTTGACCGAAAATGCAATACCGGTTTTAAAAAAAACTGTATTGTATTGCATTAGAGACTGGGATCGGCTGATCAAACCCCCCCCCCCAACACTTTCCACCCAGGGCAGTTCCCCCTCTTGCCCTGCCCTAGCTATGCTGCTGTTGTGGATAACAATTAACAATAAAGTGTTGAAGGAATTTATTTAGGAAGGGAAGAGGGAAAAAAAGGATAATTTGATTCTTCCTTTTCAACAGGGTGGTTTAGGACTACCTAATCTGAAGGGCTATGCTAAAGTTACACAGTTGAGACTTCTATATATACCACATGCAAGAGTCTATAGACAAAAGTGGAAAAATGTTGATAGTTAGGCAAAGTGGAAGTAAGACTGATGCAGAGAGATTAGGTTGTTGGAAGCAAGCTCTTAAGGAGATTAATGATAACTATAGAAATGTGTGTGTGTGTGTGTGTGTGTGTGTGTGTGTGTGTGTGTGTGTGTGTGTGTGTGTGTATGTATGTTTCCAGAAGGGCTGTATCAAGCAATCTCAAAGTAAATTTGTGGTTCCCCATCCAGTCATCTAGTTTATGCTTAAAGGAAGATAGCGAGTCACACTGTTTACCATGCAGGGGATGTTTATTCCAGAGATTTGGGAGGTGTTGTGTTATAGACATGTCCCTCCACTGTGTTTTATTTATTTGTTGATAAAGATTTAGGCCTCTGGTTTTAGTATGGTGGAGATATTGGATTTGCAGAAAAACAGAGGTTCAGGACAACAGAGTCTGTAATGGAGCTGTAAGACATAGATCTCCAGTCAAAAGTATTTAAAATGCTGAATAAAGAATTAGGACATCCAGCCTCTCTTGCTGGCTCAGGGTCTTTAGAACTGTGATCTTTTTGGTTAGGAATCTTTCGGGTCTTTCTAATTGTTTGACATGTTTAGTGAGATACATCCAAAAGGGGTACTGTACTTGATAACCAGTTTTATCAATGGTGAGTATAAGGGAGTGATAACCTGTTTAGACCTTGATGATATACCTTTGGCAATTAGCTGAGCTACATAAAAGGATTTCCTGACAACTGTTATCACATGATGGTCAAAAGAAAGGAAGTTATCAAACAAAATACCTAAGTCCCTAACTGCATTTTCGCTGTCTATTGGTGTGTTGCAGATACAGTATGATGATGGAGGGGGCTATCTACCAAAAGTAATAATATTACACTTTTCAGCATTTAGTTTGTGCCCATTTTTAGTACTTGAGTTTACTAGGGAGAGTTTATTCTGGAAGGTTTGGGTGTCATAATATGACTTAACAATAACCCCCCTCCCCCCCGTTTGCAGTTTTTTGCAGACTTTGTTAGCAAGAGGTCTTTGCTGTCTGCTTGGAGATCTGAAAAGCAAATATCAAAAAGGAGTGGTCCCAGCACCAAGTCCTGAGAGACATCACTGGCTGTATTATATTAAAACTATATTAACAAAGAAGATGATGCTATTGAGTTTGTGTCCAGGTTTAGAATTATCGAGACATAGTAAGTAAGGCCTTATTAAGTTTAATGTTATTAGTAGCCAGAAAACAATTACACAGAAGTAGAAATCAAAGATTAGACTAGCTGTAAATGAAATACTGAATATTATAATGGAAAAAGAGATTCATATTTCTTGTTGTTCTGAAAAATGCATGCTGATGAAAACAACACTATTCTATTTACCTTTTTAAATGAATTAGAGTAATATTTAAAAATTGTGTCTGATTTTAGGTCTTTGTCCCACACATTATTTTATTTAATTTATTTAACATTTGTTTACAGGGAAAGTCTGACTAGGAACGAGCCAATATTTAGTGGAGGTCCAGGGAGAAACATTCCAGACGCATGTCTTTTTAACATGGGAGGAAACTGGAGCACCAGGAGGAAACCCACACAAACGCAGGGAGAATATGCAGACTCCACACAAAATGCACCCCAGCCGAGAATCGAACCAGAGAACCTCTTGCTGTGAGGTGACAGCACAAACCACTGCATCATCCACATTACATCTGTCTTTGTTCAGAAGTCCTGTACAAAGATGTTGAGAGGTGTGTGTTGTACTGTGCTGCCTACCTTGAAGACATTGCTATATGTAGGTAGGATAGGATTGGATTACTTATGATCTGTCTTTTTTCCCTATATAATAAGGGCCTTTCACATATTTATTATAGACATGTTTTCATACCTCTCAACCTATTAGCACAAGAAATCTGGACATAGTCTAAAATAATTGGGGACAAGGGCCCAAAAATAGGACAGAAATACTGCTGTTATAAACATAGAAAGTTGCTAGAATAACAGGATTTGTATTAAATATTTTTTTTCTGAAGGATATGAAGTCTGAAACTTAAATGTATGTCATTATTTAGTGACTTCACTCCTCAATGATTTGCCAGAAAATGACAGATTTTATGAGGAGCCAACCAAAAACACAAGGCAAAAATCTGGACATTTGAGAGGTTTGCCTGTTTTAACTTGTGTTACTTTATGTCAAAAGGGTCTAGGATTGCCACCTTTTCAAAAGCTGAAGGTAGGACACTTTTGTAGAAATGTGAGATTTTGCAGGACAAAATATACCCACGGTCTGTGCAAAGAACAGAACGTCATTTTTTTTGCTAAAATAAAAGTGTATTATTGTAGCATTTGAGTTGCTTATGCTATTCCATGTAACATTTAGGTGTTTTGGATGCAAAATAACTTTTTTGGAACTATTAAAGAAAACTTAGAAAATATTTTTTGTCCTAAAATCTCAGGACATTTGCCAGTTTTTAGTTTTTTTCACAGGACACAACTGGCCAAAGAGGAATTGTCCCTCACAAACAGGGACAGCTGGTAACCCTAAAAGGGCCAACTTGTTCTGTACTGCAGGCTTTCATATTGTACCAAAGTGTCATAAAATTTTCTGCAACTTTTTTTCCTACCCAGCTTCATTTTGTAATATCCCCCCAAAAATGTTATATTATATACTATAGCTATATAACTATATACTATAACTATCATATTTCTCGTTTTCATATTTTTAGTAGGAAGTGGCCAAATCAGGACTGTGTTTTAAAAAGTGGGACAGGAGGCAATCCAAATCAACAGGAGCCACCTGCTGGATTCACCAGTTTTCGGTATTCAGATTTATACTGCCCTTTACGTCACACTATTGGATCTCAATATTAATAACTGATTTTGACAAAAAATACATTCTGCTATGATAGCATCAATGATGACAATTGTTTACTTCAAGGCACACCAACACAGTTTGCACAGGTGTGGGCGGTGCTGACTTGATAGACAATATCTCTCAACTGTACAGATTTTTGCAGAATGTCCAGATTTTTGCCTCAAAGTTTTGGTCTGTTCGTTATAAAATGTGTGGTTTGCTGGCAAATCACTATGGATTGAAGCCACTAAATAATGACATACATTTGAGTTTCAGACTTAGTAGCTTTCAGGAAAAGTATGCTAACACAAATCCTTTTAATCTAGCAACTTTCTAAGTTTATAAGAGCAATATTTAAAATCTGTCCCTATTTTTAGGCCTTTTAAACCCCCATTATTTTAGACTTTGTTCAGATTTCTTGCATTAAGAGTTTGAGAGGTATGACAGACATCCCAATGGGCTGTCGGGTAACTGCCACTTTTTTAATTATTTTAATTTCATACTTTCTTGAGACTTTAGAACTGAGGTGGTGGTGCTGCGGTAGTGTTGTCGCCTCACAGTAAGATGCTGTCCGGTTCGATTCTCAGCTAGAGTGTCTTCTGCGTGAATAAGTGTACCTTCGTTGAAGGTTGTGCGTCAGAGCTGGCAACTCGGCATGTAAAAATCTACTGCCAATCATTAGCGGACCGGAGTTCCGCTGTGGCGACTCCTAACCGGGAAAAGCCGAAAGACACAACAACTTTCTTGAGACTTTAAGAAGTTTAAAGTGTAAAAAAAAATGAAATTCTAAGGTGGGGCATTACTGACCTAATGTCAGTTAAAAAAGGGACATGCATCAAGGAACGAGGCCTTCTCCCCGTGTACTCTACCCCTATATATACATAGATTTAAGTGCTTTTCAGTCTTTTTGAGGTGGGAAGCAAACACCCCCCCCCCCCCCCCCCCCCCTCAGTCGTACCTCTCAAATGTACAGATTTTTGGCTCATATTTTTGGCCTGTCCTTCATAAAATTTGTGCTTTTTCTGGGAAATCACTGGGATGGTCTAAGGCCTGAAGTCACTAAACAATGACATACATTTGAGTTTCAGACTTCAAATCCTTCAGAAAATGTATGTTAAAACAAACCCTGTTTAACAATTGCCTAAGTTTATAAGAGTAATATTTAAAATGTTCCTATTTTTGGAGCCTTTATCCCCCCCCCCCCACCACACACACAAAAAAAGTGTTGAGTTTTGTCCAAATTTCTTGCACAAAGCGGTATGTCCCCGTTGTAAGTTTTACTGTCGTTTTTTTAATCTAATTTTATTCAGAACAATTGAATGGTCGATGCGTGTTACATTGGTTGCAGTGCTTGCTACTGCTATCATGGTGTATCTTAATATAAAAAAATCACCCAATACTTTTACAACAGTAAAGGTATTAACCATAGCTCTCAACCTTCCATCTCCAAAATGAGGAACACTAGCCCTCATAATGTGGAACAAATGGCCAAAATGTGGAACACATACTAATGGCTTACTAACAACTTCAACTACGAAGGTCATAGGATGATTAAAATATGCTGGTTTTACTTATAAAGAAGATCTTTTAACGAATTAATATGATTAATTTCTATTTACAATGGATTTCACTTAAAAAAATTCCTAAGACTGAATATGTGACAGAGTCTTTCAATGTGGAACTTTGAGGAACTTCGAGGAACATGAACTTTTTAAGACCCCAAATGAGGTACGTTCCTCATAATGAGGTACACTTGAGAGGTATGGTAACGTCTGCCTCCACTCCTGCTATAAGCTACCCTGTACCTGCAGTACGCCTCATAGTTTGATCTTGGCGCTAACTACCACAGTAACTCATAAAGGCAAATTGGTTTCTGACCAATCAAATCGAATCAGGATAGAAAACTGGGGTTGCCCTTAAAAGACGGGCTGTCCGATCCGCGAGATCCTTCTGTCATAAGAAAGATGTGGGCTTGGTTGGAACAATGGCTTTCTGTTAGCGGTTTGGTTTTATCTCTGTTGAGTTGTGTAGCGAAAGGGCTATTAAAGAAGAATAATATATCTCTAGGTTACTAATGCATTTTTGTTTTACATATACTCGTCTCTTGCTCTAAATATATATATTTCTGTGTCAGTGGTTGATGTTAGGATACACTGAGTTCTTGGAGAATAGGAGGCGGCTTTCTAAGTCCATCTTCAAAGTATGACTGATTTGATTTTCTTTCTCTATTAACTCGCTTATTTGACCGCTATGATCTTCCACACTTTGATTAAGAAACTGTATTTCTTTACTTTTATTTCATTTTACTACTGTCATTTCTTACTACAACTCCCATGATACAAAGAGATTCCCATCAGCCGTCGCCGTGACGATTTTGCTGTTTTTTCTATTGTACTGTCATTGCACATCGTGTGCTACGGTAGCTAGTGACATTTAGTGAGTTTTACCAGTGCTTACAATTAGTACGGCACTATTTTCCAATCCCATTTACTACTCCATTTGAAATGGCTGTGCCGTTGAAAGTAAGCATTATTGGATCAGGAAACTGGTGAGTGAGAGGGGTCTTCTTGTATATGGTAAAAGCAAAGCATGCTCGTCAGTTGAACATTTGTAAGTGATGGAGAAGAAAAAAAATGATAGTGTACATTCTGTAGGGACATGGCACGCCTTATTGATCCCAAGGGATTAGCTTGCAGTGACCAGTAGCCGAGGATTTTCTTATAGTGGTTAATTTTGTGCTTCCTGCACTTTTGTCTTTTGCTTCTCACAATATAATTAATAAGAAAACTAGAAAAGTATATTTTTTAATACAGCACACTTCTTGCATGACATGACGTGCTTGTAGATCAGGATGTTGCGTTCATGTACTGCAAAACAGCTGCATCTTTTGAAAATCGAGACCGTGGTTATCTACTGCATTGGTCTTTCAAAAATGTGCCATTTAACATTACTTCTGCTTTGCTACTCCCAGCCTGTAATGAAAGTTCACAGGAACGTCTGTTAATACTTGTTTAGAGCAAGAGAATAGTTCCTAATTGTATTCACCTTTATAGGCACAAATAATGACCTTTTTCTCCTGACACCTGGTAGTCCTCGAGCTTTAATTTTGCGTGCCCTATTGGCAACTTATTTGTTTTAGTCTCTCCCCAGCCCAGGCAAAATCCTTATCACTTAAACATTTGCCAGTGGAGAGATTGTATTGCACCAGGTGCACAATCATCTACAGGGAATCAGAATTTTTTCCAACATTTTCCCTGCATGCATACCTGCTAAGGGTCAAGAGGTTGTTATTAAGCAATATCACATCAATCAGCCTTGCCCCTTGAAAGTTGTCAAAGCTGTTTATCTCCAGTCTCTGCAGGTGATTTTAAGTGGAGTCCGAACCAACCTCTCTTCAGGGATAAGCAAGCAGGAGCCGATGTGTATTGAAGGAGGGGCTTGGAGGAACCACAAAGCCTTTCTGCAAGTTCCTGGTACTCCCAGAGCCAGCTTGACTGCCTGCTTCAGCTATGCAAGGATCCACTCTTTCCAGAGATTCCTTTGCAGAAAAGGTGAAAGCAGGCAGCCAAACTGAGCCCAAACCTCCTTCCACTGAGCCGCTCCCTAAAATTCAGCCTTCCACTCCTGACCTTCCCTGCATAGCACTTTTATCTTTTTGTAGAAGCACTTCCTTAGAGTATTTCCTCTGAACCCATCTGTATGTTTTGTGTCAGGATTTGCAGACCTTATTCCAACCTTTTTGCCATATACAACTTTAACATTTTGATATTGTGGTACTGTAGCACTTTACCACTATCTGGCTCTGTACTATGTTTTACAGACCTGGTTATTAGTGTCCAGACCATTTCCTCTGCGATGAGATTTACAGTCTGACGTTACTACCTCTACCTAATATCTGACCATTCTACTGTTGCCTGGGGCTACTTTTAAGAGTTACACAATGATCACACCTTCTTTCTACTATTACCCTCGTATGCAGCACAGTATCTGCCCTTGATAGTGTTAATATGTCCTATGAGAAAATTTACACAATGATCACACCTTCTTTCTACTATTACCCTTGTATGCAGCACAGTATCTGCCCTTGATAGCTGGAATTCTCATAGGACATATTAGCACTAAGTGGTTCCATGTCATCCCTCTTCAGCTCAGCCTTTCTAAATCCATGAACTCAATTTCCTACACCTCATGTCTCTTATAATAAAGAGAGTGCTACAGTTTCCAGATACTGTTTGACCATAGCCTTCCAAATACAACAATGAAAAGTGTGTTACAGTTAGTGAGATCCGACATATGTTCTGTACATGAGTGATTCCTGTCTGCGTAATTGCATCTGCTGAGCAGTTGTAACTCTGTCCCTGTCCTGAATGAATAAATATAGTGTAAGCTTACAGCTGGCTACACCCAGTCTGCCTTTAACAGTACTGATCTAAACTGATAACTAGAAAGATGAAACCATAAAAATTAATTTCTTCATGCATCTCAGATTGATAAACTTCCCTGACTGTTCTGGATCTAGTATGGTACTTTGTAGGACCTATAGCCCTTATCTTCTGGTATATAGCTCTAGTTATCTGATTGTCTTTCTTCTCCTCCCCCTCCCATACACACATACTCTCTATGTTCCTCCTGATGTCACTGCCCCCCCCCCCCCCCCCATCCAAGGCTAGTTAGCCCACTTCCCAAGTTGAACTAACACTGAACTCTAGACAAATTTGTACAGAAGGCAAACAAATATGCCGCCTTTCATAAACAGAGTTTGTAACTGGATATGCATAATTATTATCTCTTTCCATAAGAACTTGAAGGCAAATAACTGTCCTCAGTTTCCTATCAGGCCCATCCTTGAAGCATATTCTTGACTGTATTTGTTGATTGGCATTTGTTTACTGGGATAGTCCACAATGGGCCAAAAAGAGCCCATTTTCAGTGGAGGCCCAGGGAAAAAAAGTTCCAAGTATAATACATGAAAATAAAACTTGAAACAAAGAAAGTTACACAGATAATGTTGTACATATCGAGTATGAATAATGAGTAGGCACCAAGAGGAATAGTATACATAGAAATTAAATAATTTACATAGATGAAAATTTAGATTCTTTGAGATGCACACAAATAATATATATGGAAGATAATTGCTAGGAAAATGAGGTAGAAAGCAAGTGTAATTTTGCACAATGTGGAAGCTAATGTTGCATAGAAAAGTATTATACATAGAAGATAAATCTTTTCATATATGAAAATTGTAACATGTGAGATTCACCCAAATAACTAGTATATGGGAGATAATTTCTGGGCAAATGAGGTAGAAAACGGTGTCTTTTTGTACAATGTGGATAACTAATATTACATAGTAGGCTGGCAGTGAAGCTTAGAAATGTGGTAGGGCTGTATAGGGAATATTGGTGTAAATATATATATATATATATATATATATATATATATATATATATACAGGAAAAGAAAGAGAAATGAATATAAGTGTTAAGAAAGCGAGAGGAACTATAGGATTAGGAGTGGTCAGGGCTTAGAAGTTGAGGGTGGGGTACAGTTACAGATCCATGTAGATGAGAGGTATGTATGTAAGGCAGTTGTAAGTGATGCAAGGTTAGGTTTGGCTCTAACTGTTAAAGGAAGATAATTCCATGTTCTGGCTTCTGAGCAAGCATACAGAGGTTGACCTCAGGTAGTTTTGGTTTGTACACCTGTCGAAGATGTTGATTTTTGGACCTGAGAGATCTGTTGGGTTGGTATTTACTAAAAAGTGAGGCGAGGGTGGGACATTTGGAAGGTTTGTATAGTAGCATGTGAGCAGTTGTAAATTGTATGTAGGAAAGATAATGTGGTAGCTCAAGCCAGTTAAGAGAGTAATGTACAGTGATGGGTGGAATATGAGACAAAGCCTTGTTATAACAAATTTCTTCTTTTGATTGTAAGGTAGATTGTCTGTCAGTAAGTAATGGTGTTCCATAGGTGAGGGAAGTTAGTTATATGTGATGGCAAGGGTTTTTTTGGTAGACAAGCTCAGGAAGTTTAGTCTGTACAGAACGGACAGTTTTTGGCGAGTTTTTTGATGTTTTCAATATATAGGTAACATTTCGGGCGTCAGTTGACTACAAATGACAGAGTTGTGTTTTTTAGCTAGCCTGCCTTTTGATTCAAACTGATTGCAACAACATGTACCCCAGCCTGTCCTAGACACCACTTTCATTTAAGGTCATCATGAATTATATCACTTTTCCCATTGGCACTAACATCTGTTTGCTGCTCTTACATCAAACAAATCATGTGCAAATCTTTAGTCCAGGGATTTAGTGTCTTCCCTGAATGGGCCCAAATTTAATTTCTGTCAGTCTCCAAACATGTTCTGGAACTGGACAGGGCCTCAACTTGCTGCTGAGGTATGTTTTAGTGGAGATGAGTAAGAGAAAGTAAAGTTAATATTGTATTTTTCAGACCATGGACATGTGCTCTAAATCTAATGTTTTGTGACATGTAAGCTTATACTGTTGTTAGCATCCACCTATACCCTCTACCTCTGAACTGATTATTCTGTTGGGAGGGTGGCCTAATGGTTAAGGTGTTTGCCTTACAAATACAAGGTACAGGGTTTGAATCTCACAGGGGATAATTGGCTAGGCTTAAAATGGCTCACAAGGGCAGTTAGCCTAGTACTAACCTATTAACCTATATTAACTATTATGTAAGCTGACCACGCTCATTCTTAAACAAAAACAACTTCTTATTCCCCATCTCCCCTGGCACTTGCTCATCTCTACTATCATGGAAAATTTCTATTTTCATGACAGGGTGTCCCTTATGCTTCCAATCAGTTAGCCCCATTAACCAGTATCCATTGCTGCATAAGTGAAATGTTGGCATTCAACAGTATAAATCTTTTAATTTTACTTGTACACTCTTGAAACACTTCAAGAAAACCTGCCATACCTCCATGTTCACCCATATTTCTTCAGTAGCCTTTGCCATATGATGTACTCTTGTTTAGCCCTTGTCCTTTTCTGCCAATCTGCTTGTAAAACACCTGTCTATGGAATGACTCTGAGCAAAGTTCAGCAAGCCAGTCAAGTGCTACAATTCTTTCATTATGATTTTTTGAATTTATTTGTCTTATTTACTTTAAAGGTTAACTTATCTGATTATTAAGGCAAACAAACCCGTTCTTCATAGTCAGTTTTAGTACTCAGACATTACAGGTATGGGTTGCTCTACTTTGTTCTTTCCAGTAGTATTCCAGATGTCTAGTAAATGTCCGAACATTTCTGCATCCTTTTTGCTTTATTCCCTGAAGTTGCAGGCTCATAAAGAGGAACTGATCTAGATGCACAAAAGACCACATATGTGACCAGTGTTGAACGCCTCAGGAATTAATTAAAATTCTTTCAAATGGAGCATGTGACAACATATCCAATAGGCACCTACCATTCAATGTAAAATTCCACATCTACCTTGAAAAATGAACAATTCTTGATGTTGCTCGTATTGATAGCAACAAAAGGGCAGAGTCACTATCCACCTATTGAAGCAAGTCTCCCTTCCTGACTGCCTTAAGTAAGTCCTTTGCCTTGTAAAATGAAGTTTAGGTCACAGAACTGTCTTCTTGTGTTAAAACATCATTACTGTTTGTGGGTGCGACAAATGATTAATTAGCCTAAATTGCCTTTTTCTTTGGTGTCTTTTTCCTCACTATTCCAGAACTGTCCCTTGCTGGTTTCAAAATCTTGGCTTCATATCAAGTTTACTTCCCACTGAAAAGAATGCATGTGTCTATTGAGAATCCCTTATCTAAACACTACACTGCACATCTGAGTAAATGCTGAGCCAGGGATACAACTTTTCTGTTTGAGTTGCGAGGGGTGATTCCAACTCATAGTCCCTGGGGTAGAGATGTCAGTCTGGCTGTCCCACACTTGCTTAAGCATTGTGTTCCCCTAAACTGAAACATTCATTCATACCTGACCTGACATTTGCTATAGGTGCACCAACCAGTGTTGAAATTAAAGGTATACAAAACTTAATCACTGCTGGGTATAACTGTTTGCCCTCTTGTTAGTTTCCTCTGCAATGAAGTGGCCTACCTGATAGGAAATCCAAATTTATAATGTTGCATTTCACCCACCTAGTCTGTTGTCCTCACAAAAAGCAAATGCAGCAATGCCCATGGTAGAGAAGGATCTTTATGCTGATGTCAAGTAAACTCCATCATACTTCAGTTGACTCCACTCCCCCGTCATGTGTGCAGTCTGCTGTAACATAATGTGGTGGTGATAGCTCCAAATGCCTGCTGCAGCTGTTGGATTCAGCTCTGTTATGGTCTCTGCATATGCAGAAAAGCCATCCTATCAGTTCCTCTGAGACGACATAGTTAATAGTTTTTCTCTCTCTCCATAGGTTCCTAGGTGTGTACTAGGCTAATGGCCCTGGAGCCTTTACAAACCTAGCCCATAGGATTACCCTGGCATCGTGCCACCTGACCTTAGTCCCCAGTTCCTCTGTCAAGTAGAACCACTGGAGTGATCCCTGGGTTGAATTTTCTATTTCCCATCAACTCATCAAGATTTCTCTTGAAGAGGGCCAGTGAGGCGCTCCGCTTGACATGTATGGGAAGTCTATTCTCCATAGCATGGGCAGTCTCTAGGTTATGAACCTGTCCCTCCAGCTTGTTCTGTTGATTGTGGTAATGAGGTTGAGGTCTCTGGAGCATGTAGTGCAGAGGGATTGGGATTTCTTTAGATGTAGCATTTCTAACAGAGCTGGGTCAGACATGGCTTTGTAAGTCAAGCAGAGATCGCCTCTAAGTAGGCGATATGAGACAGAGAATAGTTGGGAGTTTTTTTAGTCTGTCCATATAGGACAAGTGTTTAAGGCCTAAGATCCTCTTTGTGAGGTATTTTTGCGGCCTCTACAGTTGTTGTAGGTGTCTAGTGAGGTACATGCCAAATGGGGCATTGTACTCGATGACTGGCCTAATGAGGGAAGAGTAGAGGGAGACAATGACCTCTTTCTTCCTGGATGCAAAACCCTTAGTAATGAGATGTGCCACATAGAAGGACTTTCTGACTGCAGTGGCAATGTGGTAGTCAAAAGAGAGGTTGCTGTCAACCTGTTTTCCCAGATCTCTTATGACGCCTTCTGTGTCCAGTGGACTACCATCGATGTGGTAATTTATGGGAACCGGGTTTTTCGCAAAGGGGATGACTACACTTTTTTGGCAATAGCTTAAGGCCATGCTTCTGACACCAGTCATTGCTCTCAGCGAGGCCTTTCTGTAGGATGTCAACATCACTTGGGGAGTTAATTATAGCTCCTGACTTGCAATCATCTGCAAACTTTGTCAGCCAGAGTCCCTTCGTGTTGGCCTGAACTTCAGAGAAGTAGATACCAAACCGGAGAGGACCCAGGACCGGACCTTGTGGGACTCCACTAGTGACTGGTCGACAGTCTGACTTGGATTCTTACATCCTCTTTTCTTGTGCTTTTGTTCCTCTTCATCTTTGGGCAGATTCAGCAAAGAGGAAATGTCTGCAAATTCCACTTTTGCAGCCTTACTCATTCTGTACATCAGATGTAATCCCAATGGTTCCACAGTTGTCAAAAATTCTGATAAACTCTTTCTTCCTGCCTTGCCCACTGTCACTGTGTTGGTACGTCATTACCACTTAAATTGTTTCCCTCATTAGGACTATTAACTTGTCCAGGTGGATCTCACTCCATTTGGACTTTTGTTTCTTTTGTTTAGATGATTCTGACTTCCCTCCCCTTGCACCTCCCAATGATCTTGTTCATGCAAGCACTGTCCCAAATCCCATGTCTTTCCTCAATTGTTTTGTTCTTCATCCTGCATCTATGACTGCATACTTTTCCAGCCTCTTACATGTCACTTTTTTTCTTTCTCATTCCCTTTCTTATTCTTCCCTTTACTAGCATATTTACTTATACTTGCTGTACTCTGTAATTTTTTATTTCAGTCATATGTTAACCAAGCAAATACAGAAGGCACAAGTGCCTGTTTTCACGAATAACACACAATCACAGTGCAGTCACTGCAACTTGAAACTGAGAGAATCAAACCCAACCTGAAGCTCATTAACAGATATAGGCTTAACCCTTATCAGCTGACAGATTACCTCCATCCAGAATTGGCCTGTTTGGAACCTCTTGGATATCTTGTTTTGCTGTTTCCCTCATTTCAATAGCACCTCTTATTCTACTGCAGTTGTTTCTGTCCTTTTCAACTTCTTTGTCTGTCATTCTTCTCACCAGTGGTTCCAGTGTACCTCTCTGTGTTGGCTTATTTCTTCACCCTCTCTGGAACCACTTTGTTGTTTATGGACAAGAGAATGTGCTGGAGCTATTCCCTCCCTTTCCACTCAAGATCACCTCTGGCTGCCACTCCGAATCATAATTCGTTATGCTTGTGCATATAAAACTGGCCTACCAAAACTACCTTCTGTATAGCACCCCCTTGAAGTACTCACTCCTCTGGCTGCTCCATCAGTGACCAAGAATTAGAGCCAGAACACTTTTTTTGTCATTTCAACTCCCTCTTAATCTTTAAGCCTGTTTTTATTGAATTATACTTGTCTGACCCTCAGTTATTGGTGTGATGCAAAATAAATAATAATAATAATAAATGAACAGGTGGTCCTCCATTGTCTCCTGGTCATTCCACAAATTACATGTACTCAAGTATAATCTCATTGCCCACAGTTCATCGTACCAGCCTTTTTTCTTCCCTGCTATGCTGTCCCTATCCCCAGCTCTGGAAATAATCAAGTATTAGTTTTTTTTATGAGTGCCCCTAAAATAAAACCACAGAATAAAATTGCAAAAGAACAATTTTAGTCAAATAACTTGTGCAGTAAAACTGTTAGACTTTGTGGGTATTTACTCACCATGATGTTGCCATTTATTTCTTGTCAGCAGTGTTTCTTTTCAACAAGCCATGCTAATAAGCTGATCTGTATGTTCCTGGCTTTTTTTTTCCTTTGGCTCAGTCACTTTCCAGAGCATTCCAAGTGTTTCAGCACATTTTTCTTTTCTGAAGCTACCTAAAATGCCTTCAATGCATTCTTCCAGACATTGAGCTGTGTCTCTGCTAAACAGCTTTCAAACATTTTCTGCCACTTTACATGGCACTTCCTTGCTTTTGACCAGTTTCTCTCACTCACAGATTCTTCTTCTTTTGGCTGCTCCCGTCAGGGGTCGCCACAGCAGATCAACTGTTTCCATTTCTTCCTGTCCTCTGCATCTTGCTCTATCACACCAACCACCTGCATGTCCTCTCTCACCACATCCATGAACCTTATCTTAGGCCTTCCTCTTTTCGTGTTACCTGGCAGCTTCACCCTTAGCATCTTTTTCCCAATATACTCTGCATCCCTCCTCAGCACATTTCCAAACCAACGTAATCTTGCCTCTCTGGCTTTGTCTCCAAACCTTCCAACCTGGGCTGACCCTCTAATACACGTATTCCTAATCCTGTCCATCCTCATCACACCCAGTGCAAATCTTAACATCTTCAACTCTGCCATGTCAAGCTCTGACTCCTGCCTTTTTGTCAGTGCCACTGTCTCCAAACCATATAACATAGGTGGTCTCACTACACTGTTGTAGACCTTCCCTTTCACTCTTACTGGTACTCGTCTGTCACAAATCACTCCTGACACTCTTCTCCACCCACTCCACCCTGCCTGTACTCTCTTCTTCACCTCTCTTCCACACTCACCATTACTCTGAAGTGTTGATCCCAAGTATTTAAACTCATTCACCTTCGCCACCTCTACTCCCTGCATCCTCACGATTCCTCTATCCTCCCTCTCATTCACACACATATATTCTGTCTTAGTCCTGCTGACCTTCATTCCTCTTCTCTCTAGAGCATATCTCCACCTCTCCAGGGTCTCCTCCACCTGTTCCCTACTCTCACTACAGATCACAATGTCATCTGCAAACATCATAGTCCACTGGGACTCCTGTCTGATCTCGTCAGATTAAAACTTCTAATTGTAACAGGGGCAATATGTTTTGTATACAAGCAAAGCTAATGTTTTATTTATGTACTTTAAGTGATATGCAAAGCAGTCTTGCCCTACGTATTCCAGAATTTTGTGCTATACAAAGCTGCATCTCCACTTTAAGGCATGAGGCAGCATGTGGAGGCACTCTTCCAAAGAAGGACTGATGTTGTCAATATGTGACTAGAGAAAAATTAACCCACCATTATACAAGCCACACTGCAAACACATTCTTCACCTACCCACATCCTCAGAACAATAGTTACACACATCTCTGTGCAGACTGAATCACCAGTCTCTTCTGCATCTCAGCATTTCTTACCATCTTGGCCTCATTTAGTCATGCCCATTACAAATGCTCCTTGTATCCTGTATTCCTCAATGTCTGCTGTTGTGGCCAGATTGTCAGCTACATCAGGCGGATCGGTCACTCTCTCCCCACCACTCCGGTGAGAGCCTCTGATCACCACCTATCCATGGACAGCAGAGCACCAAGGCCTAGGGATACCCCCACGAGTGGTCCCCAACTTTCTGAGGGCCCTTCTGAGTTAGTGCCTGAGGAGCCCCCTAGAAAGAAAATGTGCAAGAGGAAGCACATAGACTCCCAGGATGAGTCCCTCACCTCTGATACTGACCTTGAGGAATTAGAGGGGTCCCCCAAGACATCCTCTGATGATGTTTCCTTCTCCGACATCCTAGAGATACTGAAGCAAAGAGGTGACTGGCCATCCAAAGCCCCTTCCGAGGAGGAGTCGGTCTTCATTAAGGCCTTTGGTGCTCAGCTCTCCACCTCCTGGGTGTTCCCACCCTTCGACGAGCTCCTTGATTTAGTCTGTCGAAGGGTGCGGGAAAACCCTGATTCTGTGGAGCCCATACCCAGGCGTCCCAACAAGTTTCTTTCTGCTCCCCAGGGTAAGGAGTTCTTGTCCAAAGGAGTCCCTGTAGATGCCATGGTGGTGGCGGCAGCCACTCAGAAGGAAGTAGCAGAGACCTCTTCCTCCATCCATCCTCCTAACAAGGAGTCTAGGACCATGGACCGGTACGGGAAGCGTACCCTCTCATCAGCAACCTTTACCTTACGGTCGCTGAACTATCTGTCTCATTTCACTCGGCTCCAGAGAGATCTCTTCAAGGAGTTAGGAGATACTCTTGCGGGTAATGTCCCTGAGGCAGTGGCCCAGACGGTTAATGCCCAGGTGTCTACCCTCAATTCCATTGTAAACTCCTCCATGCGGCTCATTTCGTATGCAGCCGAGGGAGCGAGTAGGGCAGCAAGCTCAGGAGTTGCCCTTAAAAGGCAAGCCTGGCTGCGCCTGCGTCACTTCAAGTCTTCCTTCACTGATGCCCCCTTTGATGGTTCTTCTTTGTTCGGAACCAAAGTGAAAGACACCCTCACCAGATGCGAGCAAGAGGGAAAGACCCTGTCTGCTGTAGGGGTCCATTTTTCCCTTCCGTCTAGGCCTTACCCCAAGGCCCAGCGGGGTGGGAAGATGTGGTTCAAGAAATCACAGAGGTTTTTTCCTGCCATGCAAGGTGAGTCCCCCTCCAGAGGCAGAGGTGGGGGAGGTTATTCAGGGAGACGCCGCCCTAGAGGCAGAGGGGGCCCTCACAATTCGGGAGGCCGCGATTCCTTTCGCAGCTCTCCCTACTCTCGTTCCTGAGGGAGTGCCCGGCTGTGCTTATCCGGAGCCAGTCGTGAGTCGAATTTTGTTATATCCGGAAGCCTGGAAAAGCATCTCCCAGGACCGATGGGTATTACGAATAATTTCCGGAGGTTACCTCATTCCGTTTACATCAGACCCCCCATCAATCAGAAAAATCCCAGACGTTCCACCCAGTCAAACGGATCAAGCAGCCTCAGAGGTTTCAAAGCTGCTAAGAAAAGGAGCCATCCAGAGTGTCCCCTCAGACCAAATCGGATTAGGGACTTAAGATTCTTTTTGGTGCCGAAAAGAACAGGGGACCTGAGACTTATATTAGATCTCAGTCAACTGAACAGCTATGTACAGAAGTCCAAGTTCCATATGGTCACACTACAATTGATTCTCCCATTGTTGGGAGAGGAGATATGGATGTGCTCCATCAACCTCAAGGATGCTTACTACCATGTAAAAATGGACAGGGCATCCAGGAGTCACTTACGCTTCCAGCTGGGAGCCAGTCATTTCCAGTTTCAAGCACTGCCCTTTGGTCTCACCACAGCCCCCAGGGTGTTCACCAAGTGTATGGCAGTGGTGGCGGCTCACTTGAGACATTAGGGATTCCAAGTGTTTCCGTATCTGGACGACTGGCTCCTTACCGCCCCCACCAGGCATCAACTAGTCCAAACCAGGGACGCTACCATCACTCTATGTAAACAGTTGGGCATAACACTAAATTGAGAAAAATCTGCTTTGTTGCCCTCGCAGTGTGTCACCTTCATAGGCGCAGAATTAAACACCATTCAAATGCGAGCATTTTTACCGCAGGAGAGGATCAGAGTCTTACAACAACAAATACACATCCTGATGCCCCTGAGGAAAGCGAAGGCAAGATGGGTTCTCCAACTCCTGGGACCATGGTAGCAACAATTATGTTGGTCCCCCTAGCGAGATTGCACACGAGACTTCCCCAATGGCTTCTCTTTGTTCAATGGTCTCTCCAAAAATTTCCACTTTCTCACTCCATTTTGCTCACAGACAGATGCAAACAGGACCTCAGTTGGTGGCTTTGCACCAACAATTTTTGGATGGGGGAAGGCCCTTCGTTCCACCCATCCCAGTTGCCACAGTGACCATGGACGCCTCCCAGATGGGGTGGGGGGGCATTATCTTGGCAGGACAGTCCAAGGCACTTGGCAAGATCATGAGATACATCTGTATATCAACGTCCTAGAGATGAGAGCAGTACTACTTGCGTTGCAGGCACTTCAGAGCTTTCTACCTCTAGGGACGATTGCAATACACTCGGACAACATGTCAGTAGTTTGGTATCTAAACAAGCAAGGGGGAACCAGGTCTTACCCCCTGTGCAGAGAGGCCATGCGAGCGTGGCAGTGGGCAGTAACTTCCCAACGTTTTCTGGTGGCAACGCACAATTTGGGGAGGTCCAATGTGATTGTGGACAGGCTAAGCAGAGTTATTCTGATGCCTTATGAGTGGTCCCTGAATCGTCTAATTGCAGAACGAATCTTCAGCAGATGGGGTCAGCCTTGCTGTGACCTTTTTGCCAGCCCCCTCAATGCCAAATGCAGCAACTCCTTCATGCTGATCCCTCCACAGGGGGAGTCACCCAGGGATGCTCTGGTTCTTCAACCATACATTGTGGACACTCCTTGGATTCTGGACCCTCAACCAGATTTGCTGACACACATGTAGGGACAGTTCCACCCCTCTCTGATGACATTCTGGTTGACAGCCTGGCTACTCCACTTCCGTCGTTAGTTAGGCTTCATAAATTTTCACCGGAAGTGGTTCACATTTTATCTTCCTCTCATAAGCCATCTATTAGGAAAATTTATTCCAGCAAATAGAAGAGGTTTTCTATCTGGGCGCATACCCATGGAATTGATCCTTGCACAGCTCCAATTGCTTCAGTCTTGGAGTTTTTGTCTATGCTTTTCCATCAGGGTTCCACATCAGCTACCATCAAAGTTCAATTGGCTGCGATCTCTAATTTTCATGTGGCTAATGAGCCTAGTCTTATGGCTCATAGACTCTGCAAGGCTTTCCTGAAGGGTACTCTGTTACTTTGTCCTCTGGTTTCTGAACCTATTATGCCCTGGGATCTTAATTTTGTTCTACAAGCCCTTACTTCACCACCTTTCAAGCCTGCAGCTACCTGTGAATTGAAATTCTTGTCCTGGAAAACAGCCTTCTTAACAGCAATCACTTCAGCAAGGCGAGTTTCAGAAATTCAAGCCCTCTCTATCAAACCTCCATACTTAATCTTCCATAAGGACAGGGTTTCTCTTAGACCAAACCCTTCTTTTCTTCCTAAAGTGGCTTCTGTGTCTAGTCTTAATCAATCCATTGAGTTGCCTGTATTCTTTCCTCAATTTTCAAACAAGGCAGAATTTAAATTTCATCAATTGGATGTACACACAGTTACGTTTCTATCTGCACCGAACAAAAGATATCCGGAGGTCCGATCAACTATTTGTCTCCTTTTCGGAAAACAAAATTGGGTCCCCGGTCTCCAAGGTCACCATATCCAGATGGATATCTAGTTGCATCTCTTTCGCCTACCAAGCGGGTGGAAAAGATCTGCCATTTCCGGTCAAGGCTCACTCTACTCGGGCTGCTTCTACATCTACAGCCTATCAGGCCAGATTGTCAATGGATGATATATGTGCTGCAGCTACTTGGCCTTCTCCTCACACATTTGTTTCTCTTTACAAATTGGACGTGGTTTCTAGGGGCAGGTCGTCCTTTGGCTCCACAAGTACTCAGGAGTATTTTCCTATGAGTCACCCAACATGTAGGTGCTAGGGACACTGTCCCACGGGTAAGAATGTAGGCGAGATAGGACTACATAAATCAGGAAGTTATGTACTTACCATAATGTTCGATATATGTAGTCCATCTTGCCTCACATTCTTACTTACCTGCCCACCTTCACCCTTCCTGGAGGATCTGGAGGTTAGGTTTTTATTTACAAAGTTCCCTTTACTTTAGCTTATTCTTTTTATCTGGATGTTGTGTATGCATGGGGTATGAATGAGTATTGCAGTAAACTAGATCTGGGGATATGGAGCAGTGCACCATGGGATACCTGCTTAGCCCAGCCAATAGAAGACTTCGAGCTAGAAAAGTTTGGCCAAGTCGGAGCCGATATTCGGTCCTGAACCCACAGGTAAGAATGTGAGGCGAGATGGACTACATACATCGAACGTTATGGTGAGTACATAACTTCCTGTTTTACTTTATCCATTTTCTCATTTAAATACCTGGTTTTGTAATTTGCATATCATTGCCAAGGTCAGTTGAAGAACTGAAAGCCATATCTCTGATGTAATAATCTACCTCCTGATTCAGAGCTGGTTAGTTAGGTCCGGGGTTACATAATGGGGCACCAGTCTTATCAGGTTTAATGTCTGATGTTATTCCATTTCATGCTGCAAAATTTGAAGGCCATATGTCCTATGCTCACACTTGACATTAAGGTTTATACCGACATGGCAGTGTAGCATGAATGGAATGGTGAACTTCTTATGTGCTGTCTTGTAGGTAATATTTTAAACTGAGGTCCCTGCTGATTGATGACGGTTGTTCAGTTTAATGGAAAAGATGCTGTGGCACTTGTCTCAACTGTAATAGAATTTCCTCCAGTGTTCTGGCCAGATTTCCCACACTGACTGCAAATGCCATCATAGCCCATAACTGAAACAGCCCTGGGTTGTATCCATTGTAACAGTGGAATTATGGTTTGCTACAAGCAAAGCCAACGTTTTATTTATGTACCTTAAGTAATGTGCATAGCAGTCTTTGTTCTGCTTATTCCAGAATTTTCTGCTAAACAAAGCTGCAACATCCTCATTTAAAGACATCAGGCAGCATGCAGAGACACTTTAGTACCAGATGGTGGTGACACATCCGTGGTGGTGCAGCGGTAGCATTGTTGCCTTACAGCAAGAGGTTCTCCCGTTTGATTCTCGGCTGAAGTGCAGGGAGTGCCTTCTGTGTGGAGTCTGCATGTCCTCCCTGCGGTTGGGTGGGCGTCCGAAAGACATGCGTAAATGGGCGTGCCTTCGTTGAAGGTTGCACATTGAGCTGGCATCTCAGCGTTCGTGAAAATCTACTGCCAATCATTAGCGGACTGGAGTTCCGATGTGGCGACCCCTAACCGGGAAAAGCCGAGAGTCAAACAACAACCTTGGATTCCTCAAGTCACAGTACTTTAGAAAATTGTTTTTTCCCTAGAACCTAAGTGGTTGGTCTGAATATTCATAGTTTTCATTTTGTTATGTTATACATGGCAGATATTACTGACTGCTTTCACAATTAACTCTCAGACAGAATTTACATTTACAGTTATACGCCTAACAAAACTTTAATGCACCTGTAAGTAGTGACAGTAACTGTTTGGTAGCTGGAGAAAGTCATGCAAGCTGCATTTTAGACAGAGTGGAACTGTACTATCCTACTTAATCTGGAGGATGGGGGCTATGACAAAGATCATGCTGGTGAAAGGACATGAGTTACTGGAGGGAACTAAATTGTTTTCAGAGGCAGTTACCCTTCCCAAAGTAGAGTGGCTGAGAAAAATCTGCAGCTTTGGTGGTCTTACCCAGTAACTTATAAGCCTACTTATGATTTAGGAAAAAAATGAAAGACACATTTTTAATATTGCTGCCATGAGTCTGATGACTTAGTGATAACTGTTTGGAATTTTTAATCAAGATAAATTAGTCTGTGAAATAGTCACCCATTGTAAATCTACATCATTTCCTTTTCTAAAAGCGACACCAAATACTAAGTGCCTTAACATGAACTCAGACCATTTGGTCACGCGAGTAGCAGGATGCTGCCTATTTTTCCTGGCTGGAGAACAGCTCAGATTCAGCAGTTTTGGGGGTGTATAAGGAGGATGCTGATATTGCCAGTAAAGTGGGCTCACTGCTAGGATTAGGCCTAGTGATGATATAAGGGGTGGTATTACAGCTTTGAACATTGATATCTTAGTTCTTTATCACTAAGGTGGGAAACAAACATTAACCACTGCAGTAACTACTTTCTCTGTTTTGAGTTCTTTGAAAAAATGATTTTGTGAGTTGTTAGAGATAGCTAAACTGTGGAGCTAATGGATATTTGGTTGTTCAGTGTGCAGAGGTTTCTGTATGCAGAGAAGTTTTGTTTCCATGTTAGATTAATTTAGAGCTCCCAATTTTGATACTTGACATATAATACCAGTGCACAATATGCCAACACGTAGGTTATATTCACTGCAGATTTCTAAATATGCAGATTTTCATTGTTTGCTTGATATGTCCATTCATGCTGTGCTGAAACAGTGAAAGTGAGCTTGTAAACTAAATGCATAATTACATTGTTTTTTAAATTATATGTTTTTTAATTACACTATTGTTTTGTGAAAAATTATTGTTGGCAGTTATGAAAAAGGTTGTTCTTGAATTATGAAGGTGTAATTTTACAGTCAGAGTATTGTCCTTATGTCTTGGCATTCATCCTTTCACTGCAGTCCTGCAATGTTGGTTTTGTTTAATATATTTTCAGTATTGTCAACTTATGTCAAAATGCCATGATGTAGAGAATTAAAAACTTGCAGTTTCTACTCTCTTAATGTTACTTTTGGACACTAGTGTATATCTAGTTGTTTCCCACTTTTGTAGAAATGTAGTTTCTGGCCACTTCTGAAAAACAAATGTGTGGTATATTCTTGAAAATAATTCTATGTACAGTGTTATGGACCTAGATCTGCCAAATTCATCATGAGTTTATAACATCAACAGTTTTCATTGTTCTGCCCACATTTATTTATGTATAGATGGTTTGTTTGTTAACCAGGTAAGTGGGCTGGTACAAGAGCCTTTTCAGTTATTACCCAGGAAAAAAACAGAGTCACAGGAAAGCAGCCAAACAAAAAGGTTCATAAGAACATGTTTTGTCCAGGTCTGCAGAAACAACAAATAACACATTTTCAGGTAGTACAGAAATCACCTTAAAGGTGAATGTACATAAGACAAAACACAAGAAAAATAAAAGCTATACAATAAGTCTGACGCAGTGGAGTGATTTATTTATGTACAAGAATGCTGCCCAAGCTTGTTTCTTCAACCCTGAAGTAGTTTAATTTATATTCCTATGTCAGTTGTGATTTTAACTTTTTTTTAATTATGAGATTGTCTGAAGAAGTGATGTCAATGGACAGCCTGTATCTTGAGGCAGAGGCAAGCATAACGGAGGACTTTTCACATGCAGTGAGAGAAAACTGGGGACTTTTAAGCTTAGTGCTGGTATTGCTTTGTGAGGAGTAGGAGGATTCATGAATAGTGAGTTTGTTAGGTAGAGGAGGGCAGTAATTATCTTTAAGCAGCTTCAAGGTGAGAGTACTGAGCAGATAAGAGGGCCTAGTTGAGACTGGAAGCCATTTTGTATTTCAGATAGAGATGCAGCGATGCTGATCAGCATGGACAAAATTAATAAAACAAATATTATATATTGCAGTTTGAAATTGCATGCAAGGTATACAAGGGCAGTTGCAAGTAAGGCTTATACCAATATGGGGAGTAAACCATTAACACTGATGGCATGATGCACTTTTGTATTGAGGAAATGTGAAATCGTGAAGGCTTCACTGAGCTGCCGAGTCATTTTGGCAGCATTGTTTGCTGCCAACATTATAACCAAGTACTTTCTTTTTTTTTTGCTATTAAGAGTGTAGATATCTGGATTGATCAGTAATGCAAGGTGTAAAAATACTGGCTAGTCTTGTCTTTTGGGCCAGTCTTTTCAAAGTGTGAAGAACATAACGGTGGATTTAGATAGAGGTGTTGATTATATAGTGTACTTTTGTTGAGGCAGTTCCAAATAAAGCAAAATAGCTAAATGAGGAGCAAATTTGTGCAGCTGTTAGAACTATGCTGTCTGCATATATTTTAAGATTTAGATGAGAAGGGTCCCAAGTCAGGGTATTTAGGTAAAGTGAAAAGAGAAGTAGGGCTAAAACTGATCCTTGCTGGACAACAACATAGATCCTGTAGTGGAGAAAAGGTTTGAAAAAAAAACTGGTGAAAGATCTGTTACGTAAGTAATTTCTTAATTAGGCAACCTCTGATGTGAAGTTACTGTCATAAAGATGTTGTAGTAATAGTGGTGGTTTACCTCTTCAAAAATTGTTTGTAGATCTAGAAAGATGGCACCTGTCAGTCCCTGTTAATGCAGATTTGTGAGATTAAAGAAAGGACTTCCAATTGTGTACTGTATTTGGAACAGAGTCCATGTTGCCTGTCAGATAAAGGTCATATGTTTGGATGTATTTAAGCAGTTAATCCCATATAATTTTTTTAAAGAATTTTAGCTAGTGGGCATAGGTTGGCAGTGAGACTGTTATTTGCCAGCTGATTTGGGGTACTGTATTTTAGGTGTAGGAATGATAATTGCATATTTAAAGCTTGGGTGTAAAATTCCTGTTGTGAGAGAGAAGTTGAAAATATGGGTAGTGGGTCTAGAAAGATATGCAACATCACTACTTAGTATTTTAGGATGTAGGTACTTAAAATGTAGGCTAATTATGTAGCTGATCATTTTATGCATAGCTTTGATCTTATAAAATTATAATTTTGAAATAAAAGGGATGGTGGTTAAGTATTTTTTGTTTAGTACAAGCAAAAACGTATTAACATAGTGATTAGCAAAATAAGAGAAGTTACAGATGAGGAAAATATGTTAACAGGTATGTCATGTAACATGTCTGGAGGCAAGCAAGTCTTCAGTTTATAAGACATTTATATTTTACTACAAACTGAGGGATTCAGGAGTCAGGGAGGAAGAATGTCGCAAAGAGTATTGTTACCTTACAGTATGAGGCTCTCCAGTCTCCAGGGAAGTAAATACTGTGGGAAGAAATACCCAGGTAATTGTTATGGCTCTGCTTGTATAGGCCCTAGGGCTGATAGCCTAGTACCAACCTATGATTCTCATCTGGGAACCTTCTTTCTCAAGTCTGCATACCCTCCCTTGGGTTTTCTCTGGGTGCTTTGGTTTCTTCTCACGCTCCAAAAACAAGCAGTAAGGTGAATTGGATGCTCTAAATTAGCTATTGGCTTGAGGGCGAGTTTGTATTTTTGGTGTGGAAGAACAACCATGGCAAGGCTAGCCACCTGTCAATGTGAATATAAAATTGAATAAACTGAATATATATTGTAAGTGGGACACTCTGACTCCTCCACATGGAAAAAATGAGGTTGTGGATGGATGCAGGAGTCAGCAAAATATTTTGTGAATGAGCATAAACACAAGGTGAAAGACTGAGTTTGGAAGCTTGCATGAATCACTGGAGGGAGATAGAAGTGTGTGTGGAATCAAAAATCAAGTTAGATATGGGCTGTTACGGGACATGACCTTAATGACAGATTATATGTATAAAGAGCAAGTGACCTTTTAAGGTTATGGTTTAAAATTTGCCTAAGCAACGGTAAGTATATAAAATAAAGGTTATGGGTGAAATGATAAAATGAATTAAAACAGAGATGAAGGTATGGATGACTTTGTGGTTTCCAAGATGGTGTCTAGAAATAAAAATGCAGTTGAAAATAGAGCTACATGTACTATGTGTAGTTAGAGATATGAGAAGGCATGTAGTACAGGGTTTAATCAGAGTTGTAGAATGTAGAGAAGTCAGTCATTTCACCAAGATGTATAAAGGTTATAAAATGCCTGCAAGATTTACATGTCACAAAGAACAAGTTAAGCAGAATTGTTTTCAGGTGTAGTTGAAATGTATAATTTAAGTGCAATGCAGTGCAGATGTGCTAAAACTATTTTTGGTTGAGAAGATTGTGATTCAAGGCAGAAATATTACATTTTAGGTAGATGTTGCAGCTGAATGTGCTATTGTGTCAGGAACTACATCTACAGAACTGAATTTGCCTGCCTAACACCACATACAAAGCTCCCTGTAGTCTTGACATACTCAAGCCACAAGCTAAAGCCACTGGGTGAAATTTTGCTTAATTTTAAATACAAATATAGAAAATACAAGTTCATGTTCCAGGTGGTGACCTTTGAAAATCAGATAAAGCAGTCAGCTATACTGGCTCACGATGCTTGCAAAAAACTTAGCATTATTGAAAAGATTCAAAGTAAACAAGTGCAGGCTAGCTTGCAGATTCATGTAGGAAGCAGTGTAAATGTTTCGGACAATATACTGAATATTTTTGATGTTTCTCTAAATGAGAGTATGAAAGCAGCTGTAAAGGCAGATTGAATGTATGCAGAGGTAACAGCATCATGTTTTTTTCTGAGTAGTCTCCAGAACTTTCTAGAAATATGATATATATTTTGTTTCTGTCGTCTTATGGGAAGAAATGGTTGTTAAAACTGTTTTTTTTGGAAGGGGTGGTTATTGGGCCATTTAAGTAACAGGCTGATTGCCTCAAGACTGATGAAAATGTTGAAATGTGTGTTTATATTTGAATCACAGGATGTTAACCCCAGCACTCCAATAGTGAGCTGTTAAGTGTTACTAACTTGTAATGCAAGAAACTCAAGTAGTAAGGTTACTGAATTACATTGTATTGCTTTGTAACTGGTTTGTTGGCTGCCTTAACTCCACAAAAATGATCACAAAAACTCCACAAAAATGATGCACTTGGAATCCTTGTTTGTTACTATTTGACTGTATTTGTAGCAAATTCTTCTGTGTAAGCTGTAGTAGCTGATTCATAGCATTTATAAGTGTTTGCTGTACCTGTTTCTGCCTTTTTTGTGAAAAAAAAAGAAAAAAAAAGAAAAAAATATCTCTTGTTTTTCCTGCTTTACTAGTTTAGTCCAGTTTCAGAGTTGCTGATTCCTGGGCTTTGGTTGTAGTTCCTGTGTACTGTTTCCTTGCCTTATTTGGGGGAAGGGAAGCTACCTTGCTTTCCTGCTTTACTAGTTTAGTCCAGTTTCAGAGTTGCTGATTCCTGGGCTTTGGTTGTAGTTCCTGTGTACTGTTTCCTTGCCTTATTTGGGGGAAGGGAAGCTACCTTGCTTACCAGTGGGAGTGGGAAGCATTGAGCTGCCTTTGTCCAGTTTTGTGAGGTTTCAGCCAGTAACTAGTAGTTTATTGGTCGTTTTGGGCCAGTTTCTAGCTTTTTCCAGCCCCTGGTATAAAACTTTCAG
Source organism: Protopterus annectens (assembly GCF_019279795.1). Lineage (NCBI taxonomy): Eukaryota > Metazoa > Chordata > Ceratodontiformes > Protopteridae > Protopterus > Protopterus annectens. Next base: position 1,680,954,060 of record NC_056744.1, on the reverse strand, counting down.
CTTGTACGTACTCAGCACAGACTCGTCGTGCGCCTGGAGAGTAATCGAGGCTGCAGAGAGCTGAATAGCGACTTTTCTTGATACTAAGTATATTTTTGTTGCTTTCCACATCTGAATACCTAGCAACTGTATTTGCCTGCCTTTCTGTTACATTGCAGCTGCTTTTACTGCATTTAACTTAATATTGCACTTGGAATCCTTGTTTGTTACTATTTCACTGTATTTGTAGCAAATTCTTCTGTGTAAGCTGTAGTAGCTGATTCATAGCATTTATAAGTGTTTGCTGTACCTGTTTCTGCCTGTTTTGTAGAAAAAGAAAAAAAAGAAAAAATATCTCTTGTTTTTCCTGCTTTTACTAGTTTAGTCCAGTTTCAGAGTTGCTGATTCCTGGGCTTTGGTTGTAGTTCCTGTGTACTGTTTCCTTGCCTTATTTGGGGGAAGGGAAGCTACATTGCTTTCCTGCTTTACTAGTTTAGTCCAGTTTCAGAGTTGCTGATTCCTGGGCTTTGGTTGTAGTTCCTGTGTACTGTTTCCTTGCCTTATTTGGGGAAGGGAAGCTACCTTGCTTACCAGTGGGAGTGGGAAGCATTGAGCTGCCTTTTGTCCAGTTTTGTGAGGTTTCAGCCAGTAACTAGTAGTTTATTGGTCGTTTTGGGCCAGTTTCTAGCTTTTTCCAGCCCCTGGTATAAAACTTTCAGCTTGTACCTACTCAGCACAGACTCCACGTGGGCCAGCAGAGTAATCCAGGCTGCAGAGAGCTGAATAGGCGACTTTTCTTGATACTAAGTATATTTTTTGTTGCTTTCCACATCTGAATACCTAGCAACTGTATTTCGCTTGCCTTTCTGTTACATTGAAGCTGTTTTTACTGCATTTAACTTAATATTGCACTTGGAATCCTTGTTTGTTACTATTTGACTGTATTTGTAGCAAATTCTTCTGTGTAAGCTGTAGTAGCTGATTCATAGCATTTATAAGTGTTTGCTGTACCTGTTTCTGCCTGTTTTGTGAAAAAAAAAAAAGAAAAAAATATCTCTTGTTTTTCCTGCTTTACTAGTTTAGTCCAGTTTCAGAGTTGCTGATTCCTGGGCTTTGGTTGTAGTTCCTGTGTACTGTTTCCTTGCCTTATTTGGGGTAAGGGAAGCTACCTTGCTTTCCTGCTTTACTAGTTTAGTCCAGTTTCAGAGTTGCTGATTCCTGGGCTTTGGTTGTAGTTCCTGTGTACTGTTTCCTTGCCTTATTTGGGGGAAGGGAAGCTACCTTGCTTACCAGTGGGAGTGGGAAGCATTGAGCTGCCTTTTGTCCAGTTTTCTGAGGTTTCAGCCAGTAACTAGTAGTTTATTGGTCGTTTTGGGCCAGTTTCTAGCTTTTTCCAGCCCCCTGGTATAAAACGCTCCTTAGCGCGATTTAGAGCGGAGCTGCCACTGTTGCACACTAGGGCAGTGCCGGTTAAGCAGGTTTAAACTATTCGGGCTACCTAAAGTCCACTCTTCAAATTTTCCCTTAAAACTACCTTCCTCGAACTATACTACTGATCAAATCAGCGTATCCTATAACTAGGAAGATCAACTCTACTTGACTCCAAGTAGACTATTCTCTATCTATTAAACCTAGCACTTGCTCCTACAGTACTTATTACCTTGATACGGCACTCTTGTCATAGATAGTACCCCAAAAAGGCAACCCCCCATTTCTCGGTCACCCATGTTCCCCGGAATCTTTTTTTAAAGTTTTTCGTCTACCCTTCTAGCATGTCGAGGGATCAGTTGCTAGTGTCCTCTCCTGCTCAGCTGGTGAACCTGGGAATATTGAGGCAATGTTTCAATTGCCTCATGTACACAGACAACCCTTTCCTCCTCCCACAAAACACAAATACATGCGAGAGATGCAACTATACGGCCAAACTGGAGGCTGAGCTCTCTCAACATAGGACTGGCAAGACCAGTCAGGAGGAGAAGGTTACCACACACACTATAGACCCAGTCTCACATAGTACCATTACAACCTCAAATCATACACATAAACACACAAAGACATACTCAGAGGCTCTGATCAAAATCTACCAAAACAGCAGAGGCCACCAAAGCAGACACCCAAACAACCACCACCTCAGAACACAACACCCCGAACACTTAGACCTCACAGTCAGAGTGTCAAACAGTCACAGCCCTTAAGGCCAAACACAATGCCAGACACACTAGTCATTGGTGACTCCATAGTCAGACACACTGGTGTCCCGCTCACCAGACTGAGTAAGGAGAAGGTCACAGTAAGCTGCCTGTCGGGCGCTAGAATCCGCCACATAATGCAAGCACTCAGGTCTCTCAACAGCAGGTACAAATATGACTCAGTCATTGTCCACGCTGGTGTAAATGACCTGAGACGTACCTCCTTGGACTACATGAAAAGAGACATTGAGGAGCTCTCTGATTATGTAGCCCAGGCAGGTATGACCCTGACCTTGAGCAGTATCCTACCTTCACCAAGAATGATGCCACAATACAGAGATAAGATGATCAGCTTTAACAATTGGCTTAAACACTGGTGTCATTCAAAGGGGATCCAGTATCTGTCTGCCTGGGATGACATGCTGGACAAGCCACGCTGCTTCCCAAGGGGCGGCTTGCACCTGTCACCCTGGGATTCGGATATTGGCAAAGGCTCTTGCCACCCCCATAGTGCCTTTTTAGGCAAGGCTCAAATTCTAAACCTACCACCCTAGAACACAAAAAGGAAAAAACTAAGGGTAATGCTGCTCAATGCCAGAAGTCTAAATCTCAAAATGCACGCACTCGAGGCCCTTCTCAGTATGGAGAACATCGATGTCTGTGCTGTGACAGAAACCTGGTTCAAGGCTCCTGAGAGCACCCCAGCGCTATCAGGTTTTACCTCATATCATGCGTTCCGGCCCCAAAATCCGGACAATACCAAGAAAGGAGGGGGGGTATCCATATTCATCAAGGACACCCACACCTCAAGACTGGTGGCAACGCACGATGCATCGGAGACCATCCAGGTGCAATTAACCATAGGCAAGACTGCTCTGCAAATTGTAGCATGTTACAGGCCACCCTCACAAACTCAGGAAACTCACATGGCCTTCCTGAAAACACTAGAGGGGATAAATGTATCACCAAACACCATCATGCTAGGTGACTTCAATTACCCTAATATAGACTGGGAACACTACTCAAGCCCAAACACCCTAGCCCAAAAGTTCCTGGAATTCATAAACTCAAATGCCATGGAACAACTAGTCACCATCCCCACAAGAGGAGATAACATACTTGATCTCATCATCACGAACATGGGAGCACAATGTTCAACACCGCAAGTATACCCCTCACTGGTGAGATCAGATCACAAACTAATCTCGCTGAAGGTCCTCATCCCACCCCCACCTGAAATAAAAGACCACAGTAAAGAACTTCTCAAAGCCGACTTCACACTTCTAAAGACTAGTGTGGTCTCCTTTCAGGCCCCAGTGCGGAAAACAATACTCAAGCCGCTGAATCACTTACAAACGCCTTCTACCAGCACCTGCAGGACTGCATGGATAAGGCAATCCCAAGCAAAACAAAGACTCTGTGTACCAAAGGTAAGCGTCCAGGCTGGTGGACCCCAGCCATAAACAAACTCTACAAGAAAAGGAGGAAGCTACTACAAGATAGAGCAAAATCCTTAAAAGGTAAGACACCCTTGATCACTATAAGTAAAAACTAAGAGCTCTCATAAAATCATCCAAAGCAAATTTCGAGAGAAAAATAGCTAAAGACTCAAAAGACAATCATAAGGCCTTCTTTAGCTATGTTAGAAACCTAGGAGGAAACTCCCAGATATGCTCAGAACTAGTTCAAAATGATGTCAAGATTACTGATCCTACAGACATTGCCAACATACTGGCTGACAGGTTCAGTGCAAACTTCTCCCCTCCCCAAAAGGAGAGATATCTATACCAAATGAGTGCAGCCCCCAAACATCTCCAGCCCAAGTGAGAACTGCTCTCTCCAAAGCAAAACACAGCATCCATGGGACCCGATGGTGTCCCCGGCTGTGTGCTCCACGAACTCAATGAGGAATTAAACCCACAGCTAGGACAGCTGTTTAATCAAAGTCTTACCTCTGGATACGTACTCCAGGGAGTGGCACTGCAACTGTGGTCCCACTCCACACAAAAAAAAAAAAAAAAAAAAAATAAAAAAAAAAAAAAAAAAAAAAAAAAAAAAAAAAAAAAAAAAAAAAAAAAAAAAAAAAAAAAAAAAAAAAAAAAAAAAAAAAAAAAAAAAAAAAAAAAAAAAAAAAAAAAAAAAAAAAAAAAAAAAAAAAAAAAAAAAAAAAAAAAAAAAAAAAAAAAAAAAAAAAAAAAAAAAAAAAAAAAAAAAAAAAAAAAAAAAAAAAAAAAAAAAAAAAAAAAAAAAAAAAAAAAAAAAAAAAAAAAAAAAAAAAAAAAAAAAAAAAAAAAAAAAAAAAAAAAAAAAAAAAAAAAAAAAAAAAAAAAAAAAAAAAAAAAAAAAAAAAAAAAAAAAAAAAAAAAAAAAAAAAAAAAAAAAAAAAAAAAAAAAAAAAAAAAAAAAAAAAAAAAAAAAAAAAAAAAAAAAAAAAAAAAAAAAAAAAAAAAAAAAAAAAAAAAAAAAAAAAAAAAAAAAAAAAAAAAAAAAAAAAAAAAAAAAAAAAAAAAAAAAAAAAAAAAAAAAAAAAAAAAAAAAAAAAAAAAAAAAAAAAAAAAAAAAAAAAAAAAAAAAAAAAAAAAAAAAAAAAAAAAAAAAAAAAAAAAAAAAAAAAAAAAAAAAAAAAAAAAAAAAAAAAAAAAAAAAAAAAAAAAAAAAAAAAAAAAAAAAAAAAAAAAAAAAAAAAAAAAAAAAAAAAAAAAAAAAAAAAAAAAAAAATTTTTTTTTTTTTTTTTTTTTTTTTTTTTTTTTTTTTTTTTTTTTTTTTTTTTTTTTTTTTTTTTTTTTTTTTTTTTTTTTTTTTTTTTTTTTTTTTTTTTTTTTTTTTTTTTTTTTTTTTTTTTTTTTTTTTTTTTTTTTTTTTTTTTTTTTTTTTTTTTTTTTTTTTTTTTTTTTTTTTTTTTTTTTTTTTTTTTTTTTTTTTTTTTTTTTTTTTTTTTTTTTTTTTTTTTTTTTTTTTTTTTTTTTTTTTTTTTTTTTTTTTTTTTTTTTTTTTTTTTTTTTTTTTTTTTTTTTTTTTTTTTTTTTTTTTTTTTTTTTTTTTTTTTTTTTTTTTTTTTTTTTTTTTTTTTTTTTTTTTTTTTTTTTTTTTTTTTTTTTTTTTTTTTTTTTTTTTTTTTTTTTTTTTTTTTTTTTTTTTTTTTTTTTTTTTTTTTTTTTTTTTTTTTTTTTTTTTTTTTTTTTTTTTTTTTTTTTTTTTTTTTTTTTTTTTTTTTTTTTTTTTTTTTTTTTTTTTTTTTTTTTTTTTTTTTTTTTTTTTTTTTTTTTTTTTTTTTTTTTTTTTTTTTTTTTTTTTTTTTTTTTTTTTTTTTTTTTTTTTTTTTTTTTTTTTTTTTTTTTTTTTTTTTTCGCATGTATTCTTTGGTACAAGAAGGGAAGTAAAATGAATTTTTGGAGTCTGAGTTAACAAAGGTTTTGAAAAATTAGAGGGAAAGTAGTTAAAAATTTCACTGTTTTTTCCTTTGTTTCTTTCTAAGAGCTTTAAGAAAACTAAATTTTAACTTTTACTGAATTTTTACGGATTCTTATTATATTATAAAAATTTTCCCCGGGGGCTTAAAAGCCAGCATTGGTTTAGATTGTTTTGATATTGTCTTTTAAAATGGTATATTTGCCCTGTTGTGCACAAAAATTTTACAAATATCATCCATTCAAGTTACTTGAAAATTGAAAACTTTAACTTGAAGAATTTCTATTAGAGGCCTTCTTTAAAATTGTCCTCCAGAAGCCCTTTTTTTCTTGGATTTAATTGGATTCCCCAAGGGTTTATTTATGAGGTGGGGATGCCCTTTAAGGAAGGAAATAGCAATTGAAAAATGTTCAAGTAGGTTCAACTGACTGACTGGGGGGTTACGAAGGAGCATGGGCATTCAACCCTTTAAAATTTTGGGTGAGTATTTTGGGTTTTAAACATATGAATCAAAAAGAACACTGTCCACTTCAAATTGTTGAGCAAGTTACTGCCACAGTGACTAATGCTAGACTTTTGTGAGTGCTAGAGATTAATCAAAGGTTTTGACAAATTAGACTGGATGAAGCTAGTTCTAAATTTTACACTGTTAATATTCCTTTGTCATATACAGATTTCTAAGACTGCTTTTTAGAATAACTAACTTAATTTTAATCTTTTTACTGAATTTTTAAAACAAGATTCTTACAGCATATTCCATCCTGCAGATGCCCAATGGTATACCTTCATATAATTTCAATTTATTGACTGATTAACCCATCTGCATATTTTAAACATGGTGGTTACATCATGATGCATCTTAGAAATTGTTGGCCCTTCTACTTATTATGAAAGGATGGCTCATTGTTGATTACCCTCCTTAATTGGTTTATTGACTACCATATCTCCAAAAGAATTAGAAGTGGAGGAGGTGTCTGTGTTTATGTTAACAACAGATTTCCCTGCTATTTCACAGCAACTCCACTGAAATAAACCTATCAAAATTTAGTCTTACTATTTTAGGATTCTGTTGAGTCCCACAATTGTTATCTGGAGTGAATGAAGTATGGAACATTCACCTGAAATATATCTGCAGTAAAAAAAAAAGTAGACTAAAGTCTCAAACTGTCCTTTCTGCCTTCTGTGTAACACATAATTTTCTCTAATTCTGTACCCTTTGCCACCCTACTTGTTTAAATTCTCCAATAACCATTTTCAAAGTTATAATATTAATAGTTCCTGTTTGGAATTGCAGCTTCTCTGAACTCATTTTCCAGTGTCTCATAATGTAGCCTTTAATTTCCCATGCTATGCTCAATATATGTATCTTATACACACTTAGATCACCTGACCCCTGTCCAACACTGGTAGGCACAGTTCCCAGCAGTTAGTCAAGTTGATCCACACCATTGTTTCCACTTATCTAGCACAAAGTCCCAAATCTGTTTTTCCCCATTTCCAGTCCCAAAACATATGAACTGTTATTGTTACCATTTTGCTACTCCTTCAAAATTTAATTCCCTTATGTTCCTTGCTTTTCCAGTATGAGTACAGAGTTTTTACTCTCTATTCATAGTCTCATCTGCTGGCCCCACAGATGGGTCCAGGGCTATGTCTGTTGGTTAATCACAGTGCCTCATTCCTGTTCTTTCCCACCATGCTCCATCTTTCTACTTCCTTCCATCTCAGTTTTAACTTGTCCATATCACATTGTTTGGCTTCCCCCAGATCTTTATAGATCATATCCGGTCTACTTCACCTCTCCAGAACGGAAGTAACTTCCCTATCATCTTGTCCCATTTCCTGTGCCTGTTACTTCAGATTTTTCACTTTTCTGCTTGGAAATTGTTGCTGAAGCTCTTTTCTTCAAAATCTCTTGATTCCCCCTTGTTAAAGTTCCTCCCATTGACCCCTTTTTATGAAGCTAACCATCACTTCATCATTCTATACTAGTAACTGATGTAGTCTCTTTGTCCCTCAACTTTTTGGCCACCATTTTTCAATTTCCTTCATCACACTTTTTTTTGTCCCATATACTTCCGTCTATGTCCTTGGCCCATTTTATTTCTGTCCTTGTTCTTACTGTTTTTAGAGTTTTTCCATTGTTTGTTCTATCCATAATCTCTGTTGTCTTTTTCCTTCCTGGTTCAGACATTTCCTATTTTTTCTAATCAGGTCAAGGGATTCCCTCTTTCATTTATCAATTAGTGGACATTGTATGGTATTGTATATACCTTTATCTAGAAATGGGACTCTCCAAGCCTGGCTTTAGCTACTTCGGAGCCCAATTTGCAACATTTTGGTGGAACTCGCAGCTGACTTCTCACCTACAACCTTCTTTCACTTGCTTGGCTCCTGGGATTAAGATTTTTGTATTTGGTAATGGGAATGTAAGCTACTACTGTGTATTTGAAAGAAAAACTTCATCTTTGTTAGCTTGCATTTTGTGCAAAAAGTGTTAAAAATGAACTGTTTTGGGGAGGTGTTGCATACAGTACCAAGCAGACCCTACAACTGTAGAATAAGGTCATCTCAAATAGGAAACCTGGTAAAAGCTTATGACCCATCAAAGTCCCTAGCTCTCCCCATCCCAATATTTGTGGAGAGTCTGGAAGACCAAAACAGCATGAACATTTTTCCAATTCCATGATACATTCTCATTTTATATTATCCCTTTCTCTTTTATGAGTCCCAGACAAATCCTGCACCTACTCTGAACTGTTGGGAGTTCTTGCCCAATTAATTTTTATACCTTGTTACAGTCAGTGTGTTTCCACAAAATCACATAAAACCTTTCATCTTCCTCATAATAATTCAATAATAATTATACTCTTAGGCCTTGCCTGAGAAAGGCACTGCTTGCACAACTCCACTTATAGCCATTTCTGAAACTTTAGTTAATTTTTCTGTAAAGTGGCTAAGTAGATTAATACTTGCAGATCATTCCCAGCAATATCCCAGGACACAAGATCAACAGTCACAACTGCATGCAGGGAAAATTTACAGTAGTCACTAAGCAACATATTTTGGCAGGTGGGAGGAAATTGGATGCTTTAAGGAAACCCACAGTGATTAAGGGAGAGCATGCAAAACCCACACAATTTGCTTAGTTTTCAGTAATATATTTTAACTTCTCCCCAAACCATTCCAACTATTTTCTATCCTTTAATTTCTGCATTGCACTTTGCTTTGGAGTCTCTCAGGCAAATCTTGCTGACTGCATAATATCTCTGCCCCCCCCCCCCCATTTTTATGTAGCTGAAACTATGGTATCCCCTGCAGTACATTTATGAGTCAAATTGTTTTTTCCCTCCTTTAGCCAAGTAGCCTAATTTTTCTATCCTTCCATGCCTCCCTTTAAGCAACACACACCTTGTATTTCACTTTTCTGGAATTATTTTACACCTGTTTGGATCTGCAGCAAGTGTTTCTCTGCCAAATGTTGAACTGCTATTTTTCTGTTGCATGTCTTAATGATCAGAAGTTACCCTACACCATAGTATCTGTTCATTCTTTTTTTTTGTGATTATTAGTTTTTATTTTCATACAGAACGCTAGTGACTATTCCACAGTTATTTTTTAAATTATATTCATTAGCAATCAATCATACACCCCACATCAGCAAGAAAAAGCAAATGAAAACTGTCAGTCTTCAAATTAAACCTGGTCTTATTAGCTTCTGTGACAGCAACTAAATTAATATACAAAACCAATTTCAATTTTGGGGTAAAAACCCTGATGAGCGCTCAGCAACAGCAACTGACTTCTGCAGGAGCACGAACATTTAACACCATGAGACGTACAAGTATTAATAATACTAGGCCAGCTGCTAACAGAATGCATGACTGGAATTGTAGTCTGCTCCTTTAACAAGACCCCTAGTTACTGCAGAAGCATGACTACAAGTAGGAAAATGCCTTGCACTTTACTGTAGTGTCTCTTTTAGGCAGGTTTTGTGGACAGCATAAGGCATAATGTCCCTGTCATATTTTTTTTCTTTTTAGACAAGAAACATCTTTACCTATGATATGTGTTATAATGTAATAATCGTACATTTATATAAATTAAAACAAACCATATTGACATAGTCCCAGCTGCAAGCATTTTACATCAATTATAATCTATCCAGTCATCGTCAAACATTACATAACTCATTCAAATCCTGCCTTCTTTTAAACCTTGTTCCTCCTCTGCATGTATTCTTTCCACAGTTCCCGTTTTTCGTATGTAATTTGATCCTACCCTTTTCTAAAAATCCCAATTCCAATTGTTTTAGCTCTGTTACTATATTCACTACGTCTAATACAGTTGGTTTACACTTTGATTACCATTTTCTAGTAATTGCTTTTTTGGCAGCCACCATAATTAGACTTGGCAAAGCCTTACTATGTCTAGGCAATTTTGATTCTGTATCCTAGCTCAAAAAATAATTTCCTTTGTTATACCAGTTTGCTTATCCAGTATCTCTGACAGAGTAGTCTGCAGGGAATCTTTAAAGTCTGCCAACTCATTACACTCCCAGAAAATATGTTCCCAATTACCTCTTTCTTCCCCATTACACCTTTTAACATTTGCTGTCTTCCTGAGGAAAAATTCTTTTGGGTTTACTTTATGCATAAAAATAGAGTCTATATTACATATCTGAACATTTAAATGTTAGAATCGCTAAAGATAGACCTTTAGCGAATGAACATTCAAATGTTCGAATATGTAAGAAAATAAAAAAAAGGAAAAGGTTTAAGCAGGGGGGCAAGCCCTCCTGCACTACCCACGTGGGGGGCTGCACCCCCCACACCCCCGCTACTTAAATATAACAACTCCAAGATCACACTTCAGTGCACTACAGTGCGGAAATGGGAAATTTCCCATTCCCTACACTGTAGTGCAATTTTGGAGTTGGTATATTTAAGTAGTGGGAGGTGTGGCGGGTGCAGGGGGGCTTGTCCTCCTACTTACACCCTTTAGGTTTTTTTTCCTTTTCCTTTTTTTTTTTTTTTATTCATATTCGAACATTTAAATGTTCGATCGCTAAAGGTCGATCTTTAGCAATTCGAACATTTAAGCATTCGGATATGTAATATAGACCCTAAAAATATGTATCTAAACACTTCCAAGCAAAGAACCTAAATGTTCTATATTTTGTTGCATATCCATACATATACCCCCCATTGTTACTTTGTGAATTGCTTATCCAGTCTCTCTTCCCAATTCTTTTTTATATCCTCTGATTGATTCTTAAAGTTATTGTGCAATATTTTGTATTTTCCACTAATTCATTTTTTTACAGCAATTTCTGTTCTAGTTTGAACTAAAAACTCTACCAGTGCTGGCCTTTCACTTAAGATCCCCCTATTTGTTTCTCTTTGCCTATACTCTGATATCAATCCTTGATAGGGAAGTCAGTCTCTAACCTGCAGTCCAAATAAGTTATTGGCCTCTTCCCATTCTGTTACCATTCCCTCTCCAATTAATTATTTGCTCCCAATGCCTTGGTTCTTTTGCTGTTTTTCTCCAATAAATTCCAGCCCCCTCTTACCTATTGTCTATATCTCTAATTGCAGTCATCCCTATCGACAATCTGCTTTCTCAATTCCCGTGTTGGCTTTGTTCTTAGAATGCTTTCTGCTACTTTACGAATATAGTATTCTCTATGGTGGTAGTTATTCTTAAGGATCTGCATCCAGAATCCGAGTCTCTCCTTGTTTCTTGAGCTTCCTTCCTATTTCATCATTATCCCTTTTAAGTATGAATTGTAGTTTTCTGCTTGTACTATATATAGGAGCCTTAACTGTGTACCTCTGAAATACCCCTTCAAATTGAGTAATCCAAAACTGCTTTATTCTATTGGTAGAAGCAGCTTATCCCATGTGACTCTTGCCTTACTACCCTCCCAGGTAACATTCTTCATCTCTTTATCAATTGCTATCCACAACTTCTCCTTTGGTTGATAAAAATATGCCTGACTTGTGTATAAAACTAAAGGGACTAAAACATTTTAACTGCTTGTATCTTGCTATCTATATCCATACAACAAAGCTTCCGATTTCTCAGTTTTAGTATTATCTTTTGTTTAGTCTCTTCCCACACATCTGTCACAACAGAATCCTTTTTAATCCATACTCCTAAGTACTGCATTTCATCATGTCCCCATAAATATGGGGATTCACTTCTAAAGGTCAAAATCTCAAAATATCGAACCTCTGGATAACAAAGACCAGAAGATCAAAGTTTTGAAATCTTAAACCTTTTCAGTGGAGATTGCTGTACAGTGAGGAGCAGGAACTTTACCGTTCTCTTCACTGTAGTGTGATCTCAGAGTTGGTATATTTAGGTAGCAGGGGGTGCAGGGGGGGCTTGCCCCCCTGCAAAAATCTGAAATTATTAGCTTTTACATTTTGGATGTTTTTCTTTTTTTGGTTCGAGATTTCAAAACTTCAATCCACTGGTCGTCGTTATTCAGAGGTTTGATGTTTTGAGATTTTGATCTTTAGAAGTGAATCCAAATATGGATATGTCTGAACCAATTCAGGTATATGTATATAATTTACAGCTATTGCCTTTGTTTTAGCTTCATTCATTTGGTATCCTGAAAAGATGTGGAACTGCCTCAAAATGTTCCACAACACTGAAATGTCCATTTCTTCTTTTATCAGGTATAAAATAATATCTTCAAACAGAACCAACTTTTCTTGACTACTGTATCACTATATCCTTGAATTTATGAGTCCCTTATTTTCTTTGCCAATGGTTTAAAATATAATGCAAATAACAAAGGGGAAAGAGGACACCCCTGTCTGGTTCCTCTGCTCAAACAGAAATTACTAGAATGGAACCTACCCACATTAATTTTTGCCTGTGATCCCCCATATATCCTCCTAATCAACCTTATAATTTTATCAGGGAATGCAAATACTTCCATTGCCCTCTTCATAAATCTTCAGCTTACTCTTGCCAAATGCTTTCTCTGCATCAAGACCATCTGTATCATCAGTGTTCTGTTATTGTCATATGTTTCCTCTCCTCTACAAAACCACATTGATCCAAATCTATCAATGCTGACATCGCCTTTGCTGTTCTTTTAGCCATTATAGACATAAACACTTTATAATCATGGTTTAGGATTGAAATGGGCCTGTATGAAGCTAGATCACTTTATTCCAACATGTTTGTGTTGCTCTTCCTCTTAAAATACTGTTAAACAAAACCTTCTAGATCTTTGTCAGTTTTGTTCCTCCCTAGCTTCCAAACTTCCCATGAATACCATCTATTCCGGGGACTTTCCTGTGGATTGGTTATGCATCACCATTTTTCTCATCTCCTCCTATCCTAACTGTTAATAATTGAGAATCATCTACCTCTATCCTCGGTATATTGAATTATTCCATAAACACTTCCATCTGTACCTTTTCTTGATTTCCATATTTCTCTGATTTATACAAACTTTCATGAAACTTCCAAAATATTTTTAGTAACTCTACAGAATGCCTTGTTATCTTCCTTGTTATAGGCTCCGTAAGCTTGTTGACAACTCTTTCTACTTTCTGTTGCCTGTGTCGTTGTACTACAAGTTTTTGTGCTTTGTAGTTATTAAAAAAAATTGTTTAACAGCAATATTTCTAAATGCATGTATATAAATGAGGTAATCCCTTATTTTCTGTTTAGCATTCTGCAATTGCTCCTTTTTTTTTGTTCTGTGAGATTTCCCCTATTCTGCAATACTTTAACATTTGTCAGTCCCTCTAAATAATTTGTGTTACTTCTTAACCATATCTCTCTCATTTTTATTTCCACCCTATTTTTAAACTCCACTTTAATTTTATCCTACTCCCTAGCTATATTTTCAGAATACATTTCTGTCTTCCCTAATAGATCCCAAATAATTTCCACTACTCATTCCCTGAATTTCTCTTTTTTCAGCAGATGGATGGGAAAGCACCAGTGTCTCATTTTTATTGTCACGTGATCTGAAATAGTTATTGAATGTGTATCAAAATTTTCAGTTAAATGCACATGTTCCTGTGAAATATGTGTTCTGTCTAGTCTAGGCCAGTTTTTTTATATTGGGGAATAATATATAAATCCCCACCAAACTCCTACTACCCAATTTACATCTTTCATGCTAAATATTTTCATAAATTTCTTCAAAAGTCTACTGTCCTTTATTTTTTTCCTTTCAGCCCCCCCCCCACATCTTTACTGCTGCAAATAAAATTCCAGTCCCCACCTATAAGTAATATTCCTTACTGAAAGCTGATTATTTCTCCCACAATTTTCTTAAGCTCCATTATAGAAATTTTAGGTGGAACATAAGTACATGCCAGTAGCCCCTTAATACTACCAATTTACCATTATCTTTTTTATCCTCTTCTGTCACTATTGGATCTCCTCTTGCAATTAATATAAGTACTTCTCTTTTCCTTTGTCCCAGGTATTCCACTGAATAACCATCCTGAAAACCTTTCTTTATCAAATTCACATGTTCAGTTCTTTTTCTTTTCTGTGAACAAATATACGAGCATTTGTTTGAAATCAAGAAAGGTAAATTAACAAATGCACTGTATAAGCATATTCTTGAATATCCTGATCATTCATTTAAGTTCATGGTTTTGGAAAGAATAAGAACTGACCTGAGTGGGGGGACCATGGAAGGTGTTTTCAGAAACAAGGGAGAATTTTTGGCAAATTCATTGGAATGCTTATAATTGGCCTGGTTTAAATGAACAGGTGAGTATAGCTCCCTTGCTTAGATTAAGGGCATTCAGACTCTAATCTCCATTAGTGGTGTTGCTTTGGAATTGATTATTTATAAGCTTCATGTTTTAAGGTTTTATTTATTATCCTTGGTTTTAACAGGTGGTTTATATACATGCATTTTTTGTGTTTATGTATGCTTTTTTCTACATATTTTAATCTTTTGCAGGATACAAATACCGGGAAATTTATGTGATGACATCAGTATTTTGGGGTGTTGTGGTCTTTTTGATTTTGATAGGTTTGGAATCATAATGTGTTCTAATGAATGGTATAAAGGGGGGTTGTTTTTAGTTAATTCATTTAGCGTCTGAGGACGTTTTAACATGGTGTAAAATGAAAGCACTTACAGTACTTGTTTTTAATTTTATTTTGAGTTTGATGTAATGAATGGAATGGTATCATTTCGGAGCTTGGATTCGTTTTTTTTTTTTTCTTTCCAAATGTGTTTCCTGTAGCATAGCTATTTGCACTCTACATTTTTAATATAGTTTATTAGTCTTTCTTTTATGTATATATACATCTGTGAGACCATTAATATTTAAAGATAATGCAGAAAGCGTCATTATGTTAAAAAGTTATTGTCTCCACCTTTTATGTGTAACAGCTTTTTTGTTAAATATCTAGTCTCAGCTTTTGTGTTACAGGCATGCAGTAATGGTTGTTTCTCGTCTTATCCATTTGAGCGTATGTCATATCTTACAAAACATTTTGATTTATTGAAAGCCCGCAAACAAAAAAAAAAGAAATACACACCCCTAAAACCTACCAACTTAATACTAACAGACAAAATGAAGAATGTCTTCAAATACTGACGTTTTACCCTCCTAATAGGGACAATTGTCCCAAACTGATAGCCACACTTGCAGATATGGGTTAACATAAAAGGAAGGTTATCCATGCTAGGATGCATGGTACTGTCTCTGCTTGTAAGTGCTGTCCGGTTTTGTCTTATCCTTGTTGCTCTGCAACATTAAGAAAATGTTTGAATGCTTTCAGAAAACATTGTCTCCTAGCCATTGAAAGAAAGAATATTCTGTTTTTATTGCTCGTTATCAGATTGTCTCCATGGAGATATGAAAACCAGATAAAGAGTTGCTTCTACAAGCATTTGTTTATTTGTTAGAGAAAAGCTATGCTTTATTGTGTTCCTTTTTATTTATTTTCTTTCTCTTAAAACTTGGTACTAGATTAAACCAAGAGCCTTAATCCAGTCAATCCCCTATGCAAGAATGAGAAAAGTACATACATTTTTCTTGTATCATACTCTTTGAGAATACTTTTCTTCTTTTACATTGCAGTGCCCAAATTTCTTAAAAATAAACAAGACAAAAGAAAAAAGGAGAAAACGGGGGCACCTTTTTACTTTATTATCCCCATTACACTTGAAAATATCTGAGAAAACTTAATTTATAGCATGCAGATTATAACGTGCACTATTAAAATACTACTGTTAAGAACAAAATTTTGTTTTACATACAGTTAACTCTCTCCCTCCTTGTCCCATCCCCTATGTGTTTTTCCAGAAATTAATGACATGAAGTTGGGCATATGCTTTAGAGTCCATTATAAGTTTAACAAAGCCAAAAAAGTTAAATATTTCCAGGTTTACTTGCTTTGTCATGTTTCACAAGTATAATCAAATGCTTTATAATCCTACATTTATTTGTCATTTTCTGGGTTTCTGTTTTTTTCCTGTTTATCTCCATTTCTGAAATAGTCTCTGCTTTATTTCCAATGTACTCTTAGCTCTTCTAGTTAACTTTTGTGCTTTTCTCTGCCTCTCAAGCATTTTCCAATGAAACATTGGAAAAAGTTTCACTGGCATAATCTCTCTGTCGTCTTTATTACCAGAAGAACAGGAAGCAGAATCTCCTTCTGTTTCGCAGCTCACTTTTTGTTGGAAAAACTTTTGTATTTCCTCCTTAGCATGTTTTGCATCAAATGATTTTTGTCCCTCCAGGAAAAAATATTCTGAAGGTAGCTGGGTACAGCAGCTTGAATCAGACACCTGCTCGACATTCCCTGATTAGTTAAATTTACTCCTCTTCTACCTGGTGTGCAATGAGTAATAATTTTCCAAAAACATGCTACTGTCTTACACTTTTAATACTTTGTCTTTCTGCCACAGTTTTTTCTGAATCACCTCTTTCTGCTGGTAATAGTGCATCTTTACTATTAAAGGTCTAGGTTGCTTTCACATGATGCGCCCTTTCAATTAACAAGTCCTGCTGTGGAATACTAGTCCAGTTGCTTATTTGTGCTTTCATAAAATTAATACAGTTTGTTCCTTCCAACTTCCTTGGTACAGCAGAAAATCTCAGGTTTTTCCCTACATGTTCTGTTCTCTAATTCTATTTTTTTGAAACATCTCTTCTTGAGCAGTCTCATATTCAGCAAACCTTTTCTTCATTTCGACCTCTGCTTTTTCAGTTTTATCACCTCATCTGAATATCTGTTTAAAGCTTCTTCCATTTGTCCAGCCTTTTGTTATTTTGAGTTGATATACATCATCAGTGCTTCATTTATTTTAATTAGCTCCAAGTCCATTTTACTTATTTGTTATTCTAGGTTACCTAAAGTCATGTCTTGCACCAAAATTGGAGTTTGCACTGTTTTTTCCTGAACAGTTGCATAATTCTTCCCAGTTAGTGTTGTTTCCTCACCTTTTTTGATTGAATATCTTTCAGGTTCTCTGAATTTCTTTTTTGCTGCCATCCAGGCAGTGCACTTACTAGCCAATTACTAAATTTTACCCAAAAATACAAGTTTACTGGTCTCTCTACTGAGTTTCTGTTTTAACACTGGGAGAGCTGAAATTAAGCAGTTAATGTGCAGCTATCTTGGAAGACCAATGTCCTTGTCATATCTTAGTAGGGGGTACTATTGGGCCAAAAAGGTTCAACTGGTTTAAGGCTGGCCTTAGGATTCACTAACGAGTGACCTCACTTCTTGCCTGTTTTTCCCTTGGTGTTGCTTTTGCATTTTTCACTTTCCATATGAACCAGTTGCACAACGTTTGCAGCTGCTTGATGCAGCTTTCTTTTTCCTTCATTGATAATTAATCCTAAAACAGTATATTTACTTATTCTAGGAATGCTTGTATGTCCACTAGAGTACTGACCTTGGTTTCAAACCTCATCATGTCTTGCCTATCAACTTATTGTAGTTTTCTTCTTTTGTCTTCTGAATCGTGTTTCATACTTGCAGGTACAGATACTTGGCTACTGGTTTATGACTTATTCTTCCCAGTATTTCTATTGTTGCTTGAATTAGGTATTTATTCGCTTTATTTAATGTTTGTTAACTTGTTGAGTGGGCTGGTGCAGAGACCCTTTTCAACCATGACCTGGGCTAATCCGGTTATAACAACAGACACAAAGGGACCATATATACTTGAAAGTGTGTCATTAAACATTATGCCAATATACATTCAGTACAAAGTTGCAATATATACAAGAAAAACTATGTCAATGTATACACAAAAGTAGACATATACATATGTATAGGGGTACTTTAAAATATCAAGCACGGAAGGGAGTGAGGAAAAAATCCAACTTTTATAGGACTGCTGTTACGCAAAGTTTCAGGTGGGGAGATAACTAGCGGGGTAATAATGTCAGTTGTGGAGGAATAGGTTTAATTAACTTGCATCTTTAAAACAATTGCATTTGTTTTCCTCAAGTTGGTGAGAATGGATAGACTTCTTGAAGGAATCAATATTGTCACTTTGCTTGATGGTTTCGGGTAAAGAGTTCCAGTAGACAAGGGCTAGTTTGCACAAGATTGTTTTACTTGTCCTATCCCATACAGTCTTCTTTAAGTTGCATTTAAAGTCTGCTTCCTCCTTGAATATTTCTGTGTGTTCTGCTGCTATCTTTCTTGCCTCTCTTCAGCCTGCAGGATGCAGTCTTATCTGAGAAAAGGGAAAACCCCTCTCCACTCTTGTCTGCAATTCTGCCACAGTCTTCCTGACTTTCTGGATTCATGTTTACTCGAATGAAAAGGTGCTGTGAGAGTTGAGATCCCTGTTTTGTTCTTTTTTAATAGGCATACCTTAGGTGAGGCTGCTGTTTACCCGAATGATTACTCTGGGACATTTCTATGATACCTTCACCTAATTTGTGCAATTTTCTTTTATTCCAAAGTTCTTTTTGACTGTCTATAACAATTTCCATTCATTGAAGGCAAAGGTCTTCTGTATGTCAAACAGTACAGCTCCTGCTCATTTAAATTTGCTTACCTGACAGCACTTAATGAATCTCACCATATTTTACCATTTCTGAACTGAAGTCCTTTCTTGCACAAACCCAACCTGCCTCTTTTTGTATAGTTAGAATATCACTTTCTGCATTTTTCACCAGTATTTTGAATAGTATTTCAACATTCACATATATGATGGTCATTGGTCCGTAGCTCCTATTCCCATTACTTCTTTTCGTCCCTTGGTAAGAGGACGGCCATTGCTACCTCTTTTTATGAAGCAAGCCACTCTTCCTCTCCACACATTCAGAATTCATATTTCTGTGATACTTTTCTCTCTGATCATTTGGTAGAATTCCACTGGAAGCTCTTCTACTTCTGCTGCTTTTTCTGTTTGCAGTGTTTATCACACATTTAACTTCTTGACTGTAACTGCCTCTTCTATGTGTATTCTTTCCCCATCTGTCTATACCTAACCTCTACTTGCTCCTGGCTGTTATCCGTATAATTCTTTGTAGAACTCCACTGTCTCCACCTTTATGTCTTCCTCCTCTTTCACAACTTTCTCATCTACATCCTCCAGTTTTCTTTTCATTATTCTTTCTCTGTTAATTTCTACACTGGCAAGTTTCGTGTTTCCTATTTCATGCTCGAACAAAAGTCTGTTCTAACAATGCCTGACTGTGTTTTTTATGTTTCCCAAAGCTGTCCTGTCTTCCTTCTTCCATTTTTTCATGAGTGGTTCTTATTTGGGCTGTTACCTGAATCATTTTTAACCTTAACTGTGCTTCTTTGATCGCTTGTTTCTCTGACCTCTTTGTTATGCCTACCTGTTGCATGCAGCACCCCTACAGCATTGCCTTCATCCTGTCTCACTGTCCTAATTTTATGGTCTTTTTGCACTTTCATTTTATGTAAAATGCTCATTATTTCTGCTCCGAGAGTGTTTCCCTGTCCCACTCTTCTCTTCTTGGACTCATCCCACTTCTTCTGCTTAATCTTTTATTCTTATTACCACCAGGCATAGTCTGACACTGTTTGGGCTCCTATTGCTATTTCTATAATTTTCATTTCAGCTGTAATGGGTACTTTCCTATGTTTCAGCCACAGTAACATAATCTTAGATTACTAACTCATTCAGTATTATTCAATCTGATATTGTTAATCCTCGTTCATTCCTTACGCAAGGGTATCGGTTCCGAGCTCGGAACCGAGCCAGCCATTTTCCAAGCTCGCGTCAGCTTCAAACTCTCGAGCTAAACTTTTACCCACAATCCCCCTCTCCCTGTTACCCCAGATTTCGTTTGCTGTGTTGCCATTCGGTCGTGTCAAGCTACTTTTCTTGAGCTAAGTGTAGTCAATTGTTGTTTAATAGCTTTACAGATGATTTATCTGTCAGAAAAGTTCATATTTTATTGTCTCTTACCCTATTGCATCTAGCGATCATAATTTCTTCAGGTTTTTCTGCTTTTTCTTTACCACTTTTACTGTGAGGTATTCTCTCTTTACCATTGTTGGTAATCCCTTTCTCATTTTCTCTCGTACCTTTGGGTACTCTCTTGTACCATTGTTGGTACCTTTTCTATTAATTATTTTATTGTCATGGCAGATAAGAAGGGTAGTCGGGGGTTTAAGCGGTGTTCTGATTGTGGACACAAACTGCCTACTTCTGATGCACACTCTGTGTGTTTATTGTTTGGGAGATTCCGATTTGTCTGTTGACCCACCCTGTACTATTTGTGAGAACATTTCTAATAGAACCTTGTTGGAAAGGAAAAACAATCTGATATTGAAGAGACTTCTAAAATCTCCCTTTTCAGAGGCTATTTCTTGGTCGGATGTCTCAACCCCTCCTAGAGCCCATAAGAAAACCTTGGATGTTCCTACTAAGGCTAAATCTTTGCCTTCATCCCCGGCTGGGGACTCCCACCAACCAAAATCTAAAAAGGCTAAAGTTTCAGTTCCGGAGCTCTCTGTTAGCCCCAGTGCTTTCGGTGCCTAGACCTTCGGCACAGAGACCTTCGGCTCCATTGGTGATTTCGGCTCTGTCTTCTCCTGCAGCCTTCTATATATCAGCACTGAGGGGCTCCTCGGTTCAGACCATTACCACTGTATCGCACTGACCGTTCAGAAGGCGCAGACCTTGACTGTGTCGGCTCAGAGATCTTCCTAGGAACCAATGCCTTTGTTCTTGACTCCAGTTTTGTCAGTTCCAGCTTCGGCACCGATCCCTGTGTCTGTGCAGACAATGACCTCGGCACCGATGACTTCTTCGGTGCAGACAACAGTAGTCCAGTCTCTCTCAGCACCATTGTCCTCGGTGCAGTCAGATGAGATGGGCACCGAGTCTGCCTCTTCTGTGGACAGGCCTGTTTCTCCCTCAGTCTCTGTGAGGTCCACTAAAAGCCTTTCCGAACATGATGTGTTGCGTCTTGTGGACCGGGTACTCTTGGCCAGAGGTATCCCACCCCTCAGGAACTATCCTTCCTTGGGAGGTGATCACCCATCTCCAAAGACCCCTTCATATTCTCCTCCTTCTTTGCCTCTGAAGTCAATGGATATAGCACAGTCTTACACTTCTGCGGTTCCCTTTATGGATCTCACTAAGGAACCGCAGTTGCCTTCATGGCAGGAAAGTTTTGCTATGACCCAGGATGTCAGCTGTGACCCTCATAGCTTGCTGCTCCACAGCCATCCAGGGACTCCGGGTCAGCAGGCCGAGCCACTTAGGGAAGGGGTGACCCCTGTCCCAGAGAAAACACTTCTCTTTGGGTGGACCAGCCTTCCAACTGATGGAGAAGGCTTTCGCTACTGCTGGTGATACCGGACTGTCTATATCTCCGCCTTCCTCTGGTACACTGGTTTCACAAGTCGCATCTAGCAGACACCGGGTGCAAGGGCCACAAGACATATTCCCTCAGGAATCCCCTTTTCCGCTGTCTTCTCCAGCTTCTTCCACTGAGGAGGTCCACCGGAAAAGTTCATGTAAGAGAAAGCACATGGACTCCACAGAGGAGTCCCTCACCGAAGACACAGATTTCGATGAGGAGGAAGGATCCCCTCGGTCACCCTCTGAGGTATCCTTTGGTGATATCCTTGAAATCCTGAAATAGAGAGGTGACTGGCAGTCCTCTAATCCGACCTCTGAGGAATATGTTTTCCTGCAGGCCTTTTGCACCCAGCCCCTTACCTCCTGGGTTACTCCACCTGCTGATGAACTTGTCCAGCTCATCGTACAGTGTGCTTGGAAGGCTCCTGAAATCGTCAAAGCTATTCCCCGGAGGCCAGATAAGATCTTGTCCCCTCCTGCTTCGGATCCCCATTGGTCCAAAGGTCTTCCCGTGGATGCTTTGGTGGTGGTGGTCACAACAAAAAAGGATCTGGCAAAAGAAGAAAGCCAGACTGTCCATCTGCCTAACAAAGAGTCCCGGGCCCTGGACAGGATAGGGAAGCACACCTTTGCTTCAGCGGCCTTTGCTATCAGGTCCCTGAATTATATGGCACATTTTACCAGGCTTCAAAGAGATCTGGTTTCTGAGCTCTCTGAAACCTTGGCTGGTGCCGTGTCTGATGAGGTCTGTGACAAATTGGCCTCTCAGCTGGCCACCATTGAATCTATATCTAACTCCTCTATGCGACTGATATCTCACACATCAGAAGGAGCAGCTAGAGCAGTGGGTTCAGCTGCGGTCTTGAGACGACACGCCTGGATGCGCTTGTGCAACTTCGCGGAACCCTTTAAGTCTTCTTTTCTTAATGCCCCCATTGAGGCCTCCTCGTTGTTTAGGCCCAAAGTTAAAAGCACACTGGCCAGATGTGAACAGGACGGTAAGACCTTTTCTGCCATAGGTGTCCATTATTCTTCCCCTCAACATGCTTTCTCCCAAAACCAAAAGAGTGGGAAGATATGGTTCAAGAAATCTCAGGGTCTTTTCCATGACACACAGGCCGAGTTCTCCCCCAGAGGCAGAGGGGGAAACTCACAGGGAAGACACTCTTTTCAGGGCAGAGGAGGTCCGCGTAACCAGGGTTCCAGGGATTCTTTCCCTGGTCAATCCTACCAGCGCTCCTGAAGAGCGGCCCAACTCCTTTCCTCTGGAGGTGGTTGGGGGACGTTTCTCCTTGTACCCTTCTGCCTGGCTAACCATCACCACTGATTCCTGGGTACAAAGGATTATAACCAGAGGTTATCGTATCCCCTTCGATCTTTGTCCCGTCCCTTCAAAAAATCTTCCCAATGTTCCACCCAGTCAAAGGGAACTAGCAGCACTAGAGACAGAAAAGCTGCTAAAAAAGAGAGTCATCCAAATAGTCCCTCCAGACCAGATAGGATCCAGATTCTACTCAAGACTATTTTTGGTGCCAAAGAAAACCGGGGACTTGAGACCAATTTTGGATCTCAGTGTATTGAACAAGTTTGTGAGAGTACAAAAATTCCGGATGGTCACAATACAGTCTATCCTCCCGCTTTTGGAAAAAGACGATTGGATGTGCTCTATAGATTTTCAAGATGCGTACTACCACGTAAAGGTGGACAGGCCGTCAAGAAGATTTCTGTGCTTCCGTGCGGGATCCAGTCACTACCAGTTCAGAGTACTGCCCTTCGGACTCTCTACAAACCCCCAGAGTGTTCACAAAGTGCATGGCAGTTGTCACAGCTCACTTGTGACTTTAAGGATTCCAGGTGTTTCCATACCTAGACGACTGGCTCATTTCTGCCCCCACCAGACATCTACTGGAAAAAGCCCTGGCATACTCTCTCCTCGCTGCTCAAAGGCTAGGCACAACCATAAACTGGCAGAAATCCAATCTCACCCCATCTCAGTCGACAGAATTCATAGGAGTTATCTTGGACACAAAAAACTGTAGAGCTGCTATTCCAGAGCACAGAATTCTAAGGATAAAGCAACAACTAATTCCAATCCTTTCAAAGGAAAAATCCATGGCTCACTCGGTTCTACAGCTGTTGGGTGCCATGGCAGCCTCCATCACCATTGTTCCCCTGGCCAGGTTTCACATGAGGCTTCTACAATGGCTACTGCTCACCCAATGGTATCCTTTCCAGCATCCTCTTTCAGCCATGATTCGAGTAACCCACAGGTGCAAACAGGATTTAAATTGGTGGATGACACACAATCTCTCACAATGGTCTCGCCCCTTCTCCCTCTAGCAACCCAAGGCCACAGTGACCATGGACGCCTCCCTGATGGGGTGGAGGGGCTATGTCAGGGACAGACAGTCCAAGGCACTTGGTCTGAACTGGAGGCCCATCTGCATATAAATGTTCTAGAGCTGAGGGCGGTGCTTCTGGCTTTGCAAGCATTCCATCCCCTGCTGCCGTCTGGGACAATTGCGATTCGATCAGACAACATGGCGGTGGTCTGGTACATCAAAAAGCAAGGTGGAACCAAATCTTACCCCCTTTGTCGAGAGGCCATGAGGATATGGCAATGGGTGATGGCTACCAATCATTTTCTTCTAGCAACGCACATTCCCGGGAGTTCCAACGTGATAGCAGACAGACTCAGCAGGTGCATTCTTCAACCTCAACAGTGGTCCCTGAATCCCTTGATAGCGGCAGAGATCTTCCACCGCTGGGGCCATCCTTGCTGCGACCTCTTTGCATCCCTGACCAACTACAAATGCAGCAACTACTTCGCCCTGATTCCCCCTCCAGGACAGTCACCCAGGGACGCTCTAGTCCACGATTGGCTCTCAGGACTTCTTGACGCATTTCCACCCTTTCCCCAGTTTCTGAAGAAAGCCCGTTGGTTGAAGAGCAAGGTGATCCTCATAGCACCATATTGGCCTCGACAGATTTGGTTCCCCTTCCTTTGGCCTCACCTACTAAAGCGACCATGGATTCTCCATCCAACCCTGGAGTTGATCTCACACCCACAGAACCTGAGTCATCCCAACTTGAACAGCCTGAAGCTCACGGCTTGGCTACTGCAATTCCCTTGATTGCCAGGCAGAATGATCTTTCTTTACCAGTACGTGATATTCTCATTGCTTCTCATAAGTCTTCCACTAGAATTACTTATCTGAGCAAGTGGAAAAGATTTACCTGTTGGCTGAAAGATAAACAAGTAGACCCCTTTTCAGCACCAGTGTTAATAATACTAGACTATCTGGCCAACCTGTTTCAATTGAGGCCTCTACCATTAGAGTTCATTTGGCTGCAATTTCTAATTTTCATGAGGGTTTCCAAGATTCCTCTCTTATGTCTCATAAATTGTGCAAGACGTTCATAAAAGGTGTGAATCATCTGAAGCCACTTTTAGAGAACCTATTCAACCATGGGATTTATCATTAGTTCTACAAGCACTGACAATGTCACCTTTTGAACCAGACTCTTCTTGTGACCTCAAGTATTTGTCATGGAAAACCTTGTTTCTGGTCACTATTACTTCTGCCAGATGTATTTCTGAACTTCAAGCCTTATGTATTGAGTCCATACTTGATTTTTCATAGAGATAGAGTGTCTCTGAGAACTAATCCATCATTTCTGCCTAAAATGATCTCTGAAATGTCCATTAATCAAGTCATTGAATTGCCAGTTTTCTTTCCCAGTCATTCAGACAGAGGGGAGTATTGCCTACATACTCTAGATATACACAGGCAAATCCGTTTTTACTTTAAACAGGACTAAACTTTTTCATAAATCTGACCAGTAATTTTTGGCCTTTTCTGGACCTAGATTAGGATCTGCTGTTGCTAAGGTCACATTAGCTAGATGGTTGAAGGACTGTGTGACCTTTATTTATACACAACATAATATCTCGTTGCCTACTACCACGAAAGCTCATTCAACAAGGTCTGTGGCAACTTCTTCTGCCTTCCATGCCAGAGCTTCTTTACATGACATCTGTGCAGCTGCAACTTGGGCTACGCCTCATACCTTCATCAATCATTACAAATTGGATTTGGCATCCAGGGGAAAAGCATCTTTCGGTTTTATGGTGCTCAGGAATGTCCTTCCATGAGAGCCTCCCAGGAATAGAGGTAGCTGGGGACTCTGTCCCATGCGTAAGGAATGAACGAGGATTAACAATATCAGATAAAGAAGTTATATCTTACCATAACATTCCATCTGTATTGTTGATCCTCGTTCAGTCATTACGACCCTCCCTCCTTCCCCCTCCTGTGGTTTCTAGTGGATCTCACCATCCGGTTCTCTTAGGTTATTTCACCAGAGGTAGCCTCTACCTTCTTTGACTTGCAAACTCAATCTGAGGTAACAGGGAGAGGGGGATTGTGGGTAAGAGTTTAGCTTGAGAGTTTGAAGCTGAAGCGAGCTTGGAAAATGGCCGGCTCGGTTCCGAGCTCGGAACCAATACTCATGCGTAATGACTGAACGAGGATCAACAATACAGATGGAACGTTATGGTAAGACATAACTTCTTTTTACTGTCATACACTAGTGCTCTGAATATGTGTTGGAATGCTGTCCCTCTCCAGCTGTCTGAATGAAAACAAAATAAAAGAACAATACCAGTGTACCATAGCTTATGTATACGTCTCATAGCCTGTCTATTAATTTCCATTAAGTATTTCTTATGCAAACCTATAAAAAATAGTTTGCTGTATTCTTTTAATTGTTTTTCTAGACAGTGCTAAAACTCCTTACATTTACTTCACATTAACCTCTGTAAGAGACTCTCTGTCAGTATGTTATTCTTTTGACTAAAACAAATAAAAGGGGGTATAATAAACTAGTGGAAAAATAGCCCCATAAGTTTAACTTCTAATTGCTAAGGCAGTGAATATGCATTATTATAGCAAGCACCTAAACACAGCAATACTAATTTTGTCCAATGAACCTTCTTAAAAGTGTGTTTAATAAGTAAAATATTCTTCAAATAATTGCAAGAAGACTTGATTGTGGCTGAAACCTGATCCTGAAAGTTAAGGGAGTCTTCAGTTATTACAACAATATTACATACCTTAGCAGATGAACAGCTAGCAAGATGGGGACTTCATCATTTGAGCAGCAATTCTGCTTGAAATTTTATTTTGACAAACAGTAGGATAGATACTTTTACCTACGATTCAAAACAATGATAAAATTAAGAGTTATATAACCAGAAGTCTTTCATAAATATTCGGTATTGGCTAAGTATGTGGGTTTCAAGTAGTTATTTTATGTTGATCCACTTCTTACATTTAAAAAGGAAATTTTGTGGACCACGTTAATAAAGTCAACAACTCTTCTAACATTTGATGCCCTATTGTAGCCACTCTCTGTAGTCTAGTACTTACAGAAAGGGTGGAAAGAGAGATTATAGAACATGGGCTAGTTTTAGTGTAATCTGATCTGATTAGCTGCAGTATTATGCAGAACCAGAATGAAAATATGCAAATCATTGAGAGAAGAAGAAAATAGGTGCTGAAGGGAAACATGGAGCTCAGGAGAAAAGTAGGATTTCTCAGACAAGTACTTTTGTAGTAATACTGTAGTCTACATCTCTCCGCTATCTCTATTTTATCTCAGTAGTTGGTTGTGTGTGTGTCATTCATAACAAATATGCTTTTTGTTACAAATACAGTGAGGGTTAAAGCCTGTAGATAATGCCAGACATATGCAGTGGACTACTAATTCATCTGAAAATGTATTAGTCCAGCTTCTCTAACTGTATCAACTTGGCTAAGTGAATAAAGTCAGTATTTTAAAAGTGTCCCTGAATGGGGCCTTTGTTCTTGATTATTTCTTAGAAGGCTTTGTCCCTGATTAAAGCCATAAGAGGTTGAGAGCCGTGCTATGTCCAGCATTTTAATTGTAGGTGTGCTCAAATTCTGTCTACCTTTCCTTTTGACAAGTGGCATTGCTGTGCAACTTTTCAGATTAAAGGCCACATATAATGCAGTAGAGAAAAAAGCACAGCTTTGATGTTGTTTTGAGGTTAACAAGCATTGTATCTTCTTTATAAGATCTCACCTAAAATGCAGAAATTAGAATAGATATTGTGCAGTGGAGTGAAGACATTTGTGGTGTCTAATGCTTTTGATGGACTGACTTTGCATAAATTCTGTGCGTCACATATGTTGTGCACTGTCTGTTCTTATGCAAACATTTGTAGCTTAGTTTTTGAAAGATATTTAATCAAAGTGTAGAATCCCTTAAACATTGATTTTTTTTGTATTTTTTACATTATTTTCTACATTGTATTCCTGTTCTGTAAAGCCTTAAATTATACACCATGCAATATTTATTTGTATTTATTGTACTGTTATGCTTTTATACAATTTTCCACACTTGCTGATTTAAATAATTAATATTGTGTTATACTTGTACTTGGCTTTATCATGGCTGACTATAGGTTAGGTGTCATGTGACTCACTTCTTTAATTTATTGTTATTTATAAGCTTATTTAGGCAGTCAATCTGAAGAAGATACTAAATACAAGAATGAAACTGCTAACTTGGTTTATTTTAACAAAGTTTTGGTGTTTGTCCTTTGAGATTCTCTGTACCATTTTTTTATTTTATTATGTGTCCAAAAGTTTAATTTACTTCAGAGGTCTTTTCTAGGAGTGTGTTGTTCAGGTAAGATGTAATTAATGATCCCGTCATCCCCAATAAACTGGAAATTGTGCTTTAAGCTGGTTAAGAGTGATAGGGCACAACCCTTACAATATGCAAATGTCAAGAGCAGAACTACCATCCGAAGATCTTTCTTTACAGAGTAGTTGGTGCCTTTGTAAAATAGTTCAGTGCCTGATGTACTCATATCTGTCAAACAGCAAAAAATTAAAATCATAACTATGGCCTTTAAAAAATAACAGCAGAGGGTCAGAGAGGAGCACTGTCTTACTTTTCACAATGGAAGGTCTTTATATACTAGAGCCTACATAGTTAGTGGCGGTGAATTTTTATATAATCCTAGTTTATGTGTTTCATAAAGTATGTGCTCATAAACAGGTCTGAGGAGGAGTAAAGTTTAATCTGAGGCATAAGTAATAGCGCTGTGTGTAAATCATAGCAGTTGAGAAGTATGGCTATACATTTCCATATAGCATAATTCCATCCATCCATAACTCCATTTCCCCAGTTTTGCACATGGGGTCAAGGTATCACATCAACAGTGACCATTGTCAAGCCAATGTTCACACTGCCAAGTGGCTAATGATAGTACTGATGGACACACTGTGAAACATAATTTAAATTATAATAGAAAACACTGGCACTTAAATAGTGTATGGCCATAATTTCCCATTGATAGTGACATATATGAATGATTCCCTTTCTCTGCTATAGGCTCAAAACAGTAATCATAAGAAACCCAGGTTTGCAGTTAGAGGTTAAAAATTCATGTATGTAGGCCTCACCAATTTGTCTCCTTTTGATGAAAGATCCAGTTACGTTTCTTGCCTTATTAATAAAATGGTTCTCCTAAACTTAATCCATTCAATATTTTCAAAGTTAATATTTTCAATGTGCTGTACTAGATGCTAAACGGTATGTAGATGAACTGTTAAATACCCCTTTGCGAGCGAATTCCGTGATTGTTTATCTACCAAGCTACAAACTATTATACAACTTTTTAGACTGTTTTCATTTGGAATTAAATGTACTACAGGGACTAAATTTCTTACAAGTCCATGTCCACAAAAATCTTTTTTATGTTTTTAAATGAGCTCCATTTTGTTAAAATATGTATAACAAAGTAATAGTACACGCATAGGCATTTCGGTCTCACATCTGTTTGGAAATACAGTGACAAAAGTCATATTTTGACTTTTGCACTCTCCAACATTCTAAATATTGTTTTACCTTTCGAATCTGAAACTCATCATGATAAAAACAAAGTACCATCAATATTCATAAAACAAATTCTACTCCATAAACATCAACTTGAAAACCTTTCTTCTGACTGTTGATCTTTAACTCATTTCATAACCTCATTATATTTTATAAGAAGTGTGAGTACCTCAGCAGGTAGCACACACCTTTGATGCAGAAGGCTGTGGGTTCTACTTCTACATCAGGTACTTTGATTGCTGACACTGTAGTGCAGCATAATGGGGGTGATGCACTCCTGAGTGTGCCATCCCTCTGATGAGGTGTTAATCTGGGGTCTCATCTCTAGAGTTGGTAGTAGCTCAGGTGAATATAAAAGATCCCATGGCACCTATCAAAGTGAGTAGTGGTCCTTTATCTATATATAAAAATAACTTTCATTTACAAAGTAATTACATATGTACACATATAAATATACAAATCTGTTTACACTTGTTCATAAGTTCCTATACAATCATGCTAAGTTTTCATCCTTATTAGATTCCCACTCATTTTCCATAATCACCATCTAATTTTACTTAGTATTGTTGCTAAAATCCATTTACCATTAAACATAATTTCATTTTTTTTCTTTCATTTCATATAACCCACATAACATAAAATAACATCTGATGTTGTTAGTCTTCATCTGTTCTTGACTTCTGGGTAATGGTTCTGATCTGGCCTTTAGATAGCCCGTGTCAGCCAAAAAACTCACGAGCTAATAGTCTACCCACAATGCGTCTCTCTACATTACCTCAAATTTTGTTTGTCACTCTTACAGCAAGACGTGTCAGCCGACTTCTCTCTCATAGCTAAGTAAAAAATGAATTTTTTATTGTCATTTGTCTGATTAGCTTTTTCTATCTTATAGTTGTGTAGATTTTACATACTTTAGTCTACCCTTTCCTTTTCACCATTGGTATTGCTAACTACTATCATTGGTAGTTCCCTTTCTCCCCTCTCCCTCTTACCATTGGGTAATCCTTCTACCATTGCTGGCAGTGTTTTCCCTTGTGGTGTGAGTGTTTTTTTTTTATTTTTTTTTGCTTCTTTCTTCTTTCCTTTTCTGCCTCTCCTAGGGCATTTTACAGTGATGGCAGTTGAATCTAAAGTTTACTACAACTGGTTTTAAGCAGTGTAAAGAATGCGGCAGGAAAATGCCAAACTCTGATGGACATGAATGCTGTGTGCTCTGTTTGGGTGCATCCCATTTGAATATTGCGTGCTCTATCTCTACCGGGGTTTCAGTAATAGAGCTCTGGTAGAGCGTAGAAACAAGTTCATCTTCAAAGACCTTCTTAAAGCCCCTTTTAAAGAAGCCTTGACCAAGACTGACCAGTCTCCTCTGGCCTGTGGTACTAAATTTCTTGTTTGATGCCAACATCTCCTTTGGCACTGACACAAAAGAAGCATAAGCACTCTTCTGCAAATTCCTCTTCAGAACTGAAATCTAAGGTTCCAAAGTTTTTGGAATGGAGTAACTCTTCGGCACTGAACATAACTTACACACAGGCTATGACACCAATTACTACTAGTTTGGCTACGGTTCCGACAGTGGCACTAATTCCCACTGCTGCTGTGATGGCACCAATATCTACTACGGCCCCGCAGATGGTGCTGAAGACAGATGTTATGATTCAACCCGGGACTACTTATCCTACAGCTATTGACCCTTTTTTGGGGCAACTCCCCAGTCCCTTTTTAGAGAGACCCGAGTCTCTATCTGGCTTGTCCGTTTTCTCCACCATGAGTCTTTTGGAAGTTGATATAGTGAGGTTGGTGGATCAGATTCTGACAGCTAGGGGTCTTCCCCAATCTTCTCAGCCCCTTCTCCCTCCTGGTGCAGGGGATTTCTCTCCTATGACCCCTTCATATACTTCTCCTCTGACCACTTCACAGGCTTTAGAGCAGTCCACAACAACCACACAGATTCCAATGACTTCAGCACCGACAACCTTTTTGTCTTCGGTACTGGGTATGGCTCTGACTCCTTTGGTGCATTCAGGACCGATGAGTCCCTGGGACTGGGTCTTTGCTATCAGGCCTGAGGGGTTTAAGTTGGCTCCATTTTTTTCTTTGGAACTGACCTTAACTTTTCAGGCTGTGCCGACAGAAGACCTGTCCTCGGTTCCGGCTTTTCAGTTGCATCTATCGGGGTAGGGTGTGACCCCAGTTCTGAGATTGTCTGTCTCTGTTTCGGGCTCCCATTCCTCCTCAAGGGGAGCCTGTCTATCAAGCTATGGAAAGAGCTTTGGCCACTGCTTCATCTCAGGTGGCTCCTGTGTTGCTGGAGGCTCACCCCTTGACCCCTGCTTTGCAGGAGCTACCACCAACCTCCAACCCCAGACAGCGAGCTCCAAGGTCGCAAGAGTTACCTGCCAAAGGTATACCCTCTTCCGAATCCTCTTCAGATGCTCCTGCTGAAGAGCCTTCTCGGAAGAAATTGTGTAAGAGGAAACACCTTGATTCTCCTGAAGAATCCATCATGGAGGACATGGATTTCGATGAGGAGGAGGGTTCCCCCGGTCACTCCCGGAAGACATCTCCTTTGCAGACATTCTGGAGATCCTAAAGCAGAGGGGCGATTGGAAGCCAAAATACCCTTCTTCTGAGGAATCCATGTACTTGCAGGCCTTTAGAGCTCACCTATCTACTTTCTGGATGACCCCATGTGCTGATGATCTAATTAAATTGATTGCTCAGCAGGCCTGGAAAGCTCCTGACTCTATAGAAACTATCCCTCGCAGACCTTATAAAATTCTTTCCACTCCTGAGGATCATCCGCACTGGGAAAAAGGTTTAGTAGTTGATGTCATGGTGGTAGTGGCTGCCACCAAAAAAGAACTGGTTGATGACATCCCCCAAACCAAGAGTCCAGGGCGATGGACAGGTTTGGGAAGTGGGTCTACAGATCATTGACCTTCTCCATCAGGTCTTTGAATTTCTTGGCATACTTCACCAGGCTTCAGAGGGATCTGGTCAAGGAGTTATCAGATACCCTGGTGGGAGCAGGGGCTCAGGAAAAAGTGGCCTCCCTGTTAGCTACCCTGGAGTCTATCTCAAAACCGTCCATAAGGCTCAGTGCACATGCAACTGAAGGGGCGGCTAGGTTAGCGGGTCCAGGTGTTGTGACTCTATGACATGCTTGGATGTACCTGTGTGAATTTCCAGAACCATTCGTCTTCCTTCATCAAGTCTTTCTCTGGCCAACCCTACCAGTGCTCCTGAAAGGGGGCCTGATTGCTTGCCTCTGGAGGCAGTTGGGGGAAGATTCTCCTTGCACCCAACAGCCTGGTGACGCATAAGTACTGATGCCTGGGTGCTAAGGATTATTTCCAGAGGTTAATTAATCCCCTTCACCCTTTATCCATGGACCTGTACAAAACTTCCTGATATTCCACCCAGACAGAGGGACGAAGCAGCATTAGAAATACAAAAGTTGTTAGAAAAATAAGAGTCATCCAATAAGTCCCACCAGACCAATTAGGATCTGGATTTTACTCAAGGTTCTTTTTAGTGCCAAAGAAGACAGGGGACTGGAGACCAATTTTGGATCTCGGTGTTCGAAACAAATTTGTCCAGCACTCAAAATTCCAGATGGTCATGGTTCAGTCAGTACTTCCCTTTCTAGAGGACAATGATTGGATGGGCTCTATTGACATTTAAGATGTGTATTACCACATAAAAATGGACACATGCTCACGGAAGTTTCTTCACTTCTGGTTAGGAGCCAGCCACTACCAATTCAGGGTGCTGCCCTTTGGTCTCACCACAGCCACCAGGCTGTTCACAAAATGTATGGCAGCAGTAACAGCACACTTGAGGCTGAACGGATTCCGAGTGTTTCCATACCTAGACGACTGGCTCCTCACTACTTCCATCAGGTATCTACTTCTTCAAATGACAGATTTCATTTTGAAACTATCTCAACAGCTGGGCATCACAGTCAATCTTGCGAAGTCTCATCTGATCCCTTCACAGGATATTAAGTTAATCAGAGCTCATCTCAACACTATGCCTTGTGTGGCCTCTCTACCCCACCACAAGTTGCAGAAAATACAATCTCAGGTTCAGCCTATTTTTTGCTTATGCAAGATACCTGCACAACTAGTTCTTAAGCATTGGGCTCCATGGCAGCAGTGATCACTCTAGTCCCACTAGCAAGAGTCCATGTGAAACTCCTTCAATGGCTTCTTGAGAACCAATTGTCACTTCTAACCCATCCTGTGAATCACCCAGTTTTTATAACCAGCTGATGCATAACCTATTCTGGTGGATACAGTCCAAAGAGATTCTTCTGGGCCATCCCTTTGTCCCTTTTCAGCCCAAGGCCATAGTGACAATGGATGCTTCCCAGATGGGGTGGGGAGACATTATCTGTGGAAGACAGTCCAAGGCACTTGGTCCCCTTTAGAGGCCAATCTGCATATCAGTGTTCTGGAGTTGATGTTGGTGCTTCTAGCATTGCAAGCATTTCATTCTGCCTTGCCTCAAGGGACAATAGCTATTCAATCAGACATTATGTCCGTAATCTGGTACATCAACAAATAAGGGTAAACCAAGACATACTCGCTGTGTTGAGAAGCCCTTCGAGTGTTGCAATGAGCCATAACTTCCAATCACTTTCTGATAGCAACGCACAAACTGGGGAGTTCAAACATAGCAGACAAACTGAGCAGATGCACTCTCATGCCTCACCAGTCATCTCTAAATCCCAGAGTGGCGTAGAAGATCTTTCTTCACTAGGGCCAGCCTTGCTGCGATCAGTTTGGTTTACCCCTGAACAAGTGCAGAACCTATTTTGCCCTAATTCCCCCTCAGGGGAAGTCCCCAAGAGACGCTTTTCTCCTCGATTGCCCCCCCCCCCCCCGGGTCTCCTTTATGCCTTTCCTCCCTTTCCTCTGATTCCTCTTTTCCTCAAGAAAGCAGCTTGGTTGAGAAGCAAAGTAATCCTCAAAGCACCTTATTGGCCTCGACAAGTTTGCTTTTGTTTCCTGTGGCATCATCTACTTCAACGCCTGTGGATTCTGGACCCAGTTCTAGACCTTCTTTCTCATTCCCAGAGACTGGTACATCCCGATCTACAAACTCTCAAGCTGACTGCATGGTTTCTCCAATTCTGTTAGCCGCCAGGCATAATGACATTTTATCTCCTGACCGACGCATTTTGTTGGCATCCCGTAAACCATCCACCAGGAATCTCTACCTTAGTAAATGTATGAAATTTTCTATCTGGGCTTATGATAATAGTCTTGATCCTTTTTCAGTTCCAGTGGAAAAAGTTCGAGTTTTTAGCTACCATTTTTGGTAAAGGGGCTTCTGCTTTTTATATTAAGGTTATTCTAGCAGCCATTTCAAATTTTCATAATTACTTCGGTGACCAGCTCTTAATTTCTCACAGACTTTATAAGGTTTTTGTAAGGTTTTTCTTAAAGGGACAATTAATTTAAAGCCCCCCATTCAAGGATCCTCTACCGCCATGGGACTTGACGATTGTCTTGCAGTCACTTACATTATCTCCCTTTGAGCCTGCAGCTACCTGTGACTTAAAGTTCCTCTCTTGGAAAACATTTTTACTTATAGCTGTCACCGCTGTGAGACGAGTTTCCAAATTACAAGCTCTGTGTTCAAAGCCCCCTTATCTAGTTTTTCATAAAGACAGTTTCACTCAGAACAAACCCATCCTTTCTTCCCTAAAGTGGTTTCAGATGCCAGCATCAATCAGTCCATAGATTTGCCTGTATTTTTCCAAATTTTTCTAATAAGGGCAAATATTGTTTACACCTTTTGGTTGTGCACTGACAGTTATGTTTTTACCTGGACAGAACAAACAATCTAGACAATCAGAACAGTTATTTGTTTCATTTGCGGGCGCAGCCTTGGGCAAACCTGTCACTAAGGTTACTCTGTCAAGATGGTTAAGAGATTGTATTTCCTTTATTTACACTAAAAAGAATCTAAAGCTTTCTATGCCGGTGAAGGCACATTCCACCAGCTCTATGGTGACCTCAGCTTTTTTGATTCTAAAGCTTCCATGTCTGAAATTTGCGCTGCTGCAACATGGGCTACCCCACATACCTTTATTACATATTACAAATTGGATATGGTCTCCAGGGGGAGAGCCTCCTTTGGTTCTATGGTTTCCAGGAATGTACTTCCATACGGCCTCCCAGGGTTTAAGGTAGCTGGGGACTCTGTCCCAGAAGTCAAGAATAGATGAAGATTGACAACATCAGATAAACAAGTTATGTCTTACCATAAAGCTCCATCTGTGTTGTCATTCTTCATCTATTCTTGTGGTCCCACCTCAACTGCCCCTTCCTATGGAATCCTGGTGGAGCGACTTGCTGTTCTGGGATTCCCTGTTTGGATACACCTTGGATATGGCTTCTGACTTGAGTTAGGTCTCACTGTATTGTTTCTGTAAGTCTGCAAACTTGATCTTTGGTAATGTAGAGAGGGGCGTTGTGGGTAGACTATTAGCTCAAGAGTGTTTTGGCTGATGCGAGCTGTATAACAGCCATATCTGTTCCGAGGATCAGAACTGTAACCCAGAAGTCAAGAATAGATGAAGATTGACAACACAGATGGAACTTTATGGTAAGACATAACTTTTTTTTATCTTTTCCTGTAATGTATTCTGTACTTCTATTCTTATAATATCTATATTTAATCATATCTATGTTTATTTTATCCACTTCTTTTATATCTTCAAAAAACTTCTTTACATAGTTTTCCCCATAACATTTTTACTCTTTTTTTTTACATTTCAAACACACATGTCCTGTAGTTTCTTCTTTTTGACAATGTAAACATACTCATGACTTTTCTTTTTATGTGGCATATTTCCTTTTACTGGCAATTTATCTATTACCAGTCTCTAGAGAAAATCTTGACAGTCTACTTTCTGAATAGATTAAATCATTTGCGTCATATTTTTATAGCTTAAATTTTTTCATCTGTTAGATTTTCCCCATGGATTTACTTAGTAATGTTTTATCATTACATTCTTATACCATACTTTTCTGTCTTTTTCTATATCATCAATTTTTATTTTCCACAAAAATATTTTTTGGTAACAGTTTAATCTGAAGTAGTTACTTCATTTGTTCTGCAACCTGTGGGTATCGGATCCGACCTCGGGTCCGAGCCAGCAGCTTTACTAGCTAAAAGATCCGAGCTCCTAGCTCCTCCCCTTTACCCATAACCCCCTGCTACATGCTGCCTTTCCCCAGATCGAGTTTGCTTCGGCTGAAAGAAGCTACTTGTGAAGAACTCCTTAGGCTTGGGTGAGATCATTTCTTGTCAAAAATTAGACTAAAAGCTTAATTTGTTGTTAGTGTGTGAGTGTTTAGTCCCCTTCGTCGAGTCATAGTCTTAGTTTTTAATTTTTTGTGGTAATTATTAGTTTTAGTCGTTGTGCTTGTCCCTCCCCTATAGTGTCTGGGTGTGTTACTGTGATGGCTGAAGGGCCCAAAGCTGTCTTTCCTAAGTGCACTGAGTGTGGCCATAAGCTTTCCCCAGCTGATGGCCACACTCAGTGCGTGTTGTGTCTGGGGGTGGCCCATCTGTCCACTAGCTGCCAAATATGTGCAGTGTTTAACTCCCGGGCCATCAAGTTGATCCTGGTGGGCTTGTTACCACAGGACACTTCTTCTTCCTCTCCCTCTAAGGCACAGGGTGATACTGCAGCCCCTGTACCTTTAGTTCCCCCACTCTGCCTGGGACTCAACCTTCCTCTGCTGCGCAGAGTTCTGGGGACTCATCTGCCTCTTCCAGGGAGAAGAGGCATAAA
Organism: Protopterus annectens; assembly: GCF_019279795.1. Classification (NCBI taxonomy): domain Eukaryota; kingdom Metazoa; phylum Chordata; order Ceratodontiformes; family Protopteridae; genus Protopterus; species Protopterus annectens. Next base: position 1,680,916,912 of record NC_056744.1, on the reverse strand, counting down.
GACAAAGAGAGAAACAAGAGTCATAAAAGGCGGGCTGAGACTCATCCCTCAGCCCCGCCATCTAAACTCTCTAGTCCTTCCACGAGGGCCTCTGGATCCTCTCCCTCTCGGCTTCGTTCGCCTTGTTTCTCGCCGGAGCCGAAAGAGGAGGACAGGTCTCCCTCTAGGTCGTCAAGGCGGCTTGGCCCGCCTCAACGACGTCTTCTAGGTCTACGAGAAGGTTGACTGACGCGGACATGTATCGGATGATGCATCGATTTCTGCAGACCCAGATGAAGATGGGGGTGCTCCTGCCCCCTCCCCACGGGGGGAGTGTAGTCCTCCTTTTTGCTCCGATCACTCCTTCTCCAACCCATTTTCGGGTTTTGGAGTCATCGGATCCGGGCCCTTTTGGAGCCGGGGTTTTGTCAGTGCCGATAGCTCCGGTAGCTTCGACGCCGACTGTAACCTCGAGCGTGTCGGATCCTAGCTCTCGGGGCTGAGAGCCAAGTGTCGGATCCGTAGGGGTTGATGTGTCTTCAGCGCCCTTCAGGTCGGAGCACACTTCCCTCTCGGATCTGACCGCTTCGGCTCCGACACTGATCCCTGCTTCGGAGCAGAGGAGACTACTTTCGGAGCCTGGGGAAAGTGGCTCGCCTTCGGCTTTTGAGGTAGTGGAGAGGGTTCTGTCAAGGGCTTTCAGATCCCCGGTCCAAGCGTCGGATCCTCCCGCTCCCCCTATGCATCTAGGTCTATCCTCCGTCATCCGACCACTGGGACAGCCTGCTCAAGCCCTCCAGTTAGTTCCCTTAGAGGAACAGGACCCTGTAGGTGAGCCCTCCTCGGATAGTCCCACCGAGGAGGTTCCTCGCAAACGGAAGTATAAAAGGAAGCACCTGGACTCCCCCGAGTCCCTCACAACAGACACGGATTTGGATGAAGGGAAAGGTTCCCCGAGGTCACCCCCTGAGGATGTCTCCTTTCGAGACATCATGGAAATGTTGTGAATTAGAGGGGGTGGTCTGCCCAAAAACCTTCCTCGGACGAGTCCGTATTTCTGGAGGCGTTTGAGGCAGTCCCGTCTATCTCCTGGGTGTCCCCTCCGGCTGACCCCCTGGTAGACTTAATTACTACCAGGGTGTGGAAGGAGCCCGACACCGTGGAGCCAATCCCAAGACGGCCAGACAAAATTCTTAGCCCTCCCTCGGATAGGCAGGCCTGGACTAAGGGTTCACCTGTGGATGCCATGTTGGTGGCGGCTGCCACGAAGAAGGAACTGGCGCAGGAGAGTTCCTCGGTCCACCCTCCAGATAAGGAATCTCGGGCGTTGGACCGTATTGGGAAGCGGATGTTTGCTTCAGCTACCTTCTTGGTAAGGGCGCTGAACTACATGGCACATATTATCAGGCTACAGCGAGACCTAATAAAGGAATACGCTGCAGCTCCCCCGGAGTCCATGACGGTCGAGGACAAGAAGACCTTCTCGACTCGTATGGCCACTCTGAAGTCTATCTCGAACACGTCTATGTGGCTACTCTCCCATGCTAAGGCGGGAGCTGCTAGAGCTAGTGGAGCCGGGGTTGTCTTGCGGCGTCACGCCCGGTTCTGCCTTTGAGATTTTGCAGAACCCTTTAAGGCGTCCTTCGCGAATGTGCCCTTTGACGGTTCTTCGCTCTTTGGCAAGACCGTACGCGAGATGCTGGTCCAAAGCGAGAAGGACGGGAAGATGCTGTCTGCTGTCGGAGTCCGCTTCTCTAATCCCCAATGATCCTTTTCGAGGAATCAGAGGGGACAAAAGAAGATGTGGTTCCGGAAGTCTCAGCAGTCCCGTCCAGCTTCGGACCCCTCATCCTTCAGAGGCAGAGGAGGACAAGGTGGACGCCGGCCCAGAGGCAGGGGGGGGGCGCTTAATTTCGGGTCTAGAGAACCGTTCTCGGATAGAACCGCACAACAGCCCTGAGGGCTTACCTGACTGTCCCTCTCTGGATGCAGTCGAGGGGGGCGTTTGTCGGAGCACCTACTAAATTGGGAGTCCATCACGATGGATCGATGGGTGCTCCGAATCATATCCAGAGGTTATTCCATCCCCTTCCTAAATCTTTCCCCTCCCATGAAGCGCCTCCCCGATGTCCCACCCGATCAAAGGGAGGTGGCAGCTTGAGAAATTTCGAAGCTACTAGAAAAAAGGGCCATCCAGCACGTCCCCCCAGACCAGTTCGGATTGGGCTATTACTCCAGGTTCTTTTTGGTGCCAAAAAAGATGGGGGACTTGAGACTGATTCTAGATCTCTCTTCCCTGAACCTGTTCATTCCCAAAGAGAAATTTCGGATGGTCACTCTTCAGTCAATTCTCCCCCTCCTTCGCGAGAATGACTGGATGTGCTCCATAGACCTCAAGGATGTGTACTACCACATTTTAATGGACAGACGATCCAGGAGGTTTCTCCGCTTCCGGCTGGGAGCCAGTCATTATCAATTCAGGGTTCTTCCATTCGGCCTCACCTCAGCCCCCAGGGTGTTCACCAAAGTCATGGCAGTTGTTGCAGCCCACCTGAGACTCCAGGGCATTCAGGTCATTCCATACCTGGACGACTGGCTCCTCACTGCCTTCAAGAGGCATCAACTATGTGTTGCTCTAACTCTTGCCCAGAGTTTGGGTGTCTCGGTAAACCTTCAAAAGTCCTTTCTCCACCCTGTGCAAGTCCTGGAATTTATAGGGGCCAAATTGGACACTCGCATCTCTCGGGCCCTTCTAACTCCGGACAGGGTGAACTCTTTATCTTATCAGGTATTAGCCCTCCTTCAGAACCCGGCTCCTTCAGCAGAGTTAGTCCTGAGAGCACTAGGTTCTATGGCGGCGGCAATCAGTCTTTGTCTACACGCACGGCTACTAATGAGGATTCTGCAATTGACCCTCCAGGTCCAATAATCTCTATTACTACATCCGTTGAACACCCCTATTCCATTGAGCAGGGCTTGCAAGGACTCCCTCCTCTGGTGGCTTCACTCAAGGGAGCTGCGAGAAGGGAGACCCTTTGTAATACCCCCACCCCGAGCCATGTTGACCACAGATGCTTCTCGCCTCGGGTTGGGGGGCATTATTCGAGCAGAACCGTCCAAGGCATGTGGATTCCCTTAGAGACCGCTTTGCATATCAGTGTCCTAGAAATGAGGGCGGTGCTTTTGGTGTTGCAAGCTCTCCACGACCTTCTCCCTCTAGGGACTATTGCGGTTCAAACATACAACATGGCAGTAGTCTGGTACATAAACAAGCAGGGAGGAACCAGGTCTTATCCCCTTTGTCGGGTGGCTATGAGAATTTGGGAGTGGGTGATATCCACCAACCGCTTTCTGGTAGCGGTGCACATTCTGGGTCGGTCCAACATTCTGGCAGACAAGCTGAGTCATGTGATCCTCACGCCGTACGAGTGGTTTCTCAAACCATCAGTTGTGAAACAGATTTTCCTCAAATGGGGTCTACCTTGCTGCGATCTTTTCGCCTCTCTGTCAAACACAAAGTGCAGCGAGTTTTTCGCGATACTTCCCCCACCAGGAGAGTGCCCTAGAGCCGCTCTGGTTCATGCTTGGCCACCCGGTCTCCTCTACACGTATCCCCCCCTTCCTCTTATGACGAAGTTCATTCAGAAAGCACGTTGGTTGGGGAGCAAAATTATCCTCATAGCCCCATTCTGGCCTCGCCAGATCTGGTTCCCATATCTGCGGTCTCACAGTGTAGTTCCTCCATGGATCTTAGATCCCATTCCGGATCTGATTTCACATCCTGCAGGATTGCAACCTCTGAACCTGGTAAACCTCAGGCTAGCAGCTTGGTTTATCCAGTTCCACTGATGGCAAGGACTCCCAGCATCGCGTCACCAGTAAAGGCCAGTCTGGTAGCGGCTCATAAGCCTGCTACCAGAAAAATTTACAGTAGTAAATGGAAGCGTTTTTCTATCTGGGCTAAGGACAAGGGCTTAGATCCCTTTACCATTCCTATTCTGACGATTCTTGATTTTCTGTCACATATTTTTCATCAAGGAGCAAGTGCATCTACAGTTAAAGTACAATTGGCAGCCATTTCCCATTTTCATGTGGGGGATGGACTGGGATCTTTAGCTTCTGCTAAGATATGCAAAACCTTCTTGAAAGGCATTTCTCTTTTGAAACCACCAGTTAAGACTGTGGTCCCACCATGGGACTTAACTCTAGTTTTGCAAGCATTGACAAGCCCACCTTTTGAGCCTGCCGCCTCAATTCCTTTAAAGTTCTTATCATGGAAAACAGCCTTTCTAGTTGCAATTACTTCAGCCAGGAGGGTTTTGGAACTTCAAGCCCTTTGCATGAAACCTCCTTATCTAATTTTCCATAAGGATAGAGTGTCTCTCAGGACTAACCCTTCCTTTTTACCAAAAGTGGCTTCAGAGTCAAATATTAATCAGTCGATTAATTTACCGGTGTTCTTTCCCAATTTTCAGAACCTAGGGGAATACAAATTACACAAATTAGATGTACATAGGCAACTACGTTTTTACTTGCACAGGACAAAGGATACTCGCAAGGCTGATCAGTTGTTTGTGTCCTTTGACAAATC